>NW_027195960.1:25000-120105 GCF_038502225.1 Cherax quadricarinatus | reverse complement strand
GAGTGGATCATGGATCACAAGAGTGGATCATTACAAGAGTGGATCATTACAAGAGTGGATCATTACAAGAGTGGATCATTACAAGAGTGGATCATTACAAGAGTGGATCATTACAAGAGTGGATCATTACAAGAGTGGATCATTACAAGAGTGGATCATTACAAGAGTGGATCATTACAAGAGTGGATCATTACAAGAGTGGATCATTACAAGAGTGGATCATTACAAGAGTGGATCATTACATTACAAGAGTGGATCATTACAAGAGTGGATCATTACAAGAGTGGATCATTACAAGAGTGGATCATTACAAGAGTGGATCATTACAAGAGTGGATCATTACAAGAGTGGATCATTACAAGAGTGGATCATTACAAGAGTGGATCATTACAAGAGTGGATCATTACAAGAGTGGATCATTACAAGAGTGGATCATTACAAGAGTGGATCATTACAAGAGTGGATCATTACAAGAGTGGATCATTACAAGAGTGGATCATTACAAGAGTGGATCATCACAAGAGTGGATCATTACAAGAGTGGATCATTACAAGAGTGGATCATTACAAGAGTGGATCATTACAAGAGTGGAGTGGATCATTACAAGAGTGGATCATTACAAGAGTGGATCATTACAAGAGTGGATCATTACAAGAGTGGATCATTACAAGAGTGGATCATTACAAGAGTGGATCATTACAAGAGTGGATCATTACAAGAGTGGATCATTACAAGAGTGGATCATTACAAGAGTGGATCATTACAAGAGTGGATCATTACAAGAGTGGATCATTACAAGAGTGGATCATTACAAGAGTGGATCATTACAAGAGTGGATCATTACAAGAGTGGATCATGGATCACAAGAGTGGATCATTACAAGAGTGGATCATTACAAGAGTGGATCATTACAAGAGTGGATCATCATGGATCATTACAAGAGTGGATCATTACAAGAGTGGATCATTACAAGAGTGGATCATTACAAGAGTGGATCATTACAAGAATGGATCATTACAAGAGTGGATCATTACAAGAGTGGATCATTACAAGAGTGGATCATTACAAGAGTGGATCATTACAAGAGTGGATCATTACAAGAGTGGATCATTACAAGAGTGGATCATTACAAGAGTGGATCATTACAAGAGTGGATCATTACAAGAGTGGATCATTACAAGAGTGGATCATTACAAGAGTGGATCATTACAAGAGTGGATCATGACAAGAGTGGATCATTACAATTACAAGAGTGGATCATTACAAGAGTGGATCATTACAAGAGTGGATCATTACAAGAGTGGATCATTACAAGAGTGGATCATAACAAGAGTGGATCATTACAAGAGTGGATCATTACAAGAGTGGATCATTACAAGAGTGGATCATTACAAGAGTGGATCATTACAAGAGTGGATCATTACAAGAGTGGATCATTACAAGAGTGGATCATTACAAGAGTGGATCATTACAAGAGTGGATCATTACAAGAGTGGATCATTACAAGAGTGGATCATTACAAGAGTGGATCATTACAAGAGTGGATCATTACAAGAGTGGATCATTACAAAAGAGTGGATCATCACATGAGTGGGTCATTACAAGAGTGGATCATTACAAGAGTGGATCATTACAAGAGTGGATCATTACAAGAGTGGCTCATTACAAGAGTGGATCATTACAAGAGTGGATCATTACAAGAGTGGATCATTACAAGAGTGGATCATTACAAGAGTGGATCATTACAAGAGTGGATCATTACAAGAGTGGATCATTACAAGAGTGGATCATTACAAGAGTGGATCATAACAAGAGTGGATCATTGGATCATTACAAGAGTGGATCATTACAAGAGTGGATCATTACAAGAGTGGATCATTACAAGAGTGGAGTGGATCACAAGAGTGGATATTACAAGAGTGGATCAAGAGTGGATCATTACAAGAGTGGATCATTACAAGAGTGGATCATTACAAGAGTGGATCATTACAAGAGTGGATCATTACAAGAGTGGATCATTACAAGAGTGGATCATTACAAGAGTGGATCATTACAAGAGTGGATCATTACAAGAGTGGATCATTACAAGAGTGGATCATTACAAGAGTGGATCATTACAAGAGTGGATCATTACAAGAGTGGATCATTACAAGAGTGGATCATTACAAGAGTGGATCATTACAAGAGTTTGTCATTACAAGAGTGGATCATTACAAGAGTGGATCATTACAAGAGTGGATCATTACAAGAGTGGATCATTACAAGAGTGGATCATTACAAGAGTGGATCATTACAAGAGTGGATCATTACAAGAGTGGATCATTACAAGAGTGGATCATTACAAGAGTGGATCATTACAAGAGTGGATCATTACAAGAGTGGATCATTACAAGAGTGGATCATTACAAGAGTGGATCATTACAAGAGTGGATCATTACAAGAGGATGGTGGATCATTGGATCATTACAAGAGTGGATCATTACAAGAGTGGATCATTACAAGAGTGGATCATTACAAGAGTGGATCATTACAAGAGTGGAGCATTACAAGAGTGGATCATTACAAGAGTGGATCATTACAAGAGTGGATCATTACAAGAGTGGATCATTACAAGAGTGGATCATTAGAAGAGTGGATCATTACAAGAGTGGAGCATTACAAGAGTGGATCATTACATTACAAGAAGAGTGGATCATTACAAGAGTGGATCATTACAAGAGTGGATCATTACAAGAGTGGATCATTACAAGAGTGGATCATTACAAGAGTGGATCATTACAAGAGTGGATCATTACAAGAGTGGATCATTACAAGAGTGGATCATTACAAGAGTGGATCATTACAAGAGTGGATCATTCCAAGAGTGGATCATTACCAGAGTGGATCATTACATTACAAGAGTGGATCATTACAAGAGTGGATCATTACAAGAGTGGATCATTACAAGAGTGGATCATTACAAGAGTGGATCATTACAAGAGTGGATCATTACAAGAGTTTGTCATTACAAGAGTGGATCATTACAAGAGTGGATCATTACAAGAGTGGATCATTACAAGAGTTTGTCATTACAAGAGTAGATCATTACAAGAGTGGATCATTACAAGAGTGGATCATTACAAGAGTGGATCATTACAAGAGTGGATCATTACAAGAGTGGATCATTACAAGAGTGGATCATTACAAGAGTGGATCATTACAAGAGTGGATCATTACAAGAGTGGATCATTACAAGAGTGGATCATTACAAGAGTGGATCATTACAAGAGTGGATCATTACAAGAGTGGATCATTACAAGAGTGGATCATTACAAGAGTGGATCATTACAAGAGTGGATCATTACAAGAGTGGATCATTACAAGAGTGGATCATTACAAGAGTGGATCATTACAAGAGTGGATCATTACAAGAGTGGATCATTACAAGAGTGGATCATTACAAGAGTGGATCATTACAAGAGTGGATCATTACAAGAGTGGATCATTACAAGAGTGGATCATTACAAGAGTGGATCATTACAAGAGTGGATCATTACAAGAGTGGATCATTACAAGAGTGGATCATTACAAGAGTGGATCATTACAAGAGTGGATCATTACAAGAGTGGATCATTACAAGAGTTTGTCATTACAAGAGTGGATCATTACAAGAGTGGATCATTACAAGAGTGGATCATTACAAGAGTGGATCATTACAAGAGTGGATCATTACAAGAGTGGATCATTACAAGAGTGGATCATTACAAGAGTGGATCATTACAAGAGTGGATCATCACAAGAGTGGATCATTTATTATTATTATTATTATTATTATTATTATTATTGTTATTGTTATTATTATTATTATTATTATTATTATTATTATTATTATTATTATTATTATTATTATTATTATTATTATTATTATCATCATCATTATTATTATTATTATTTTTATTATTATTATTATTATTATTATTATTATTATTATTATTATTATTATTATTATTATTATTATTATTATTATTATTATTATTGTTATTATTATTATTATTATTATTATTATTATTATTATTATTATTATTATTATTATTATTATTATTATTATTATTATTATTATCATCATCATCATTATTATTATTATTATTATTATTATTATTATTGTTATTATTATTATTATTATTATTATTATTATTATTATTATTATTATTATTATTATTATTATTATTATTATTATTGTTATTGTTATTATTATTATTATTATTATTATTATTATTATTATTATTATTATTATTATTATTGTTATTATTATTATTATTATTATTATTATTATTATTATTATTATCATCATCATCATTATTATTATTATTATTTTTATTATTATTATTATTATTATTATTATTATTATTATTATTATTATTATTATTATTATTATTATTATTATTATTAATATTATTATTATTGTTATTATTATTATTATTATTATTATTATTATTATTATTATTATTATTGTTATTATTATTATTATTATTATTATTATTATTATTTTTATTATTATTATTATTATTATTATTATTATTATTATTATTATTATTATTATTATTATTATTATTATTATTATTATTATTATTATTATTATTTTTATTATTATTATTATTATTATTATTATTATTATTATTATTATTATTATTATTATTATTATTATTATTATTATTATTACATTAAAAACAACGTAATTCAGTAAACCACTAAACTGCTTGCTATCAACTATATATGTTGTAGCACTGTACCTAGACGGGTTAGGATCTCAACAGGTCACTCCGCCTCTTGTTTGCACTATCCTAGGATGACTGTGCATCCAGACATATGAATCTCCATGACTACTTCCATACAGGATATTATAACACTTAGGCTGCAGTCCGTACTGTAACACACCATCTAGAGCACCTGTAGCATTACGATACCTGCATGCAGTTGTAGCTGGGTGGGTTATGCAGTTGTAGCTGGGTGGGTTATACAGTTGTAGCTGGGTGGGTTATGCAGTTGTAGCTGGGTGGGTTATACAGTTGTAGCTGGGTGGGTTATGCAGTTGTAGCTGGGTAGGTTATACAGTTGTAGCTGGGTGGGTTATGCAGTTGTAGCTGGGTGGGTTATGCAGTTGTAGCTGGGTGGGTTATGCAGTTGTAGCTGGGTGGGTTATACAGTTGTAGCTGGGTGGGTTATGCAGTTGTAGCTGGGTAGGTTATACAGTTGTAGCTGGGTGGGTTATGCAGTTGTAGCTGGGTGGGTTATGCAGTTGTAGCTGGGTGGGTTATGCAGTTGTAGCTGGGTAGGTTATACAGTTGTAGCTGGGTGGGTTATGCAGTTGTAGCTGGGTGGGTTATGCAGTTGTAGCTGGGTGGGTTATACAGTTGTAGCTGGGTGGGTTATGCAGTTGTAGCTGGGTAGGTTATACAGTTGTAGCTGGGTGGGTTATGCAGTTGTAGCTGGGTGGGTTATGCAGTTGTAGCTGGGTGGGTTATGCAGTTGTAGCTGGGTGGGTTATGCAGTTGTAGCTGGGTGGGTTATGCAGTTGTAGCTGGGTGGGTTATGCAGTTGTAGCTGGGTGGGTTATGCATTTGTAGCTGGGTGGGTTATGCATTTGTAGCTGGGTGGGTTATGCAGTTGTAGCTGGGTGGGTTAGGTAGTTGTAGCTGGGTGGGTTATGCAGTTGTAGCTGTGTGGGTTATGCAGTTATAGCTGAGTGGGTTATGCAGTTGTAGCTGGGTGGGTTATGCAGTTGTAGCTGGGTGGGTTATGCAGTTGTAGCTGGTTGGGTTATGCAGTTGTAGCTGGGTGGGTTATGCAGTTGTAGCTGGGTGGGTTATGCAGTTGTAGCTGGGTGGGTTATACAGTTGTAGCTGGGTGGGTTATGCAGTTGTAGCTGGGTGGGTTATGCATTTGTAGCTGAGTGGGTTATACAGTTGTAGCTGGGTGGGTTATGCAGTTGTCGCTGGGTGGGTTATACAGTTGTAGCTGGGTGGGTTATACAGTTGTAGGTGGGTGGGTTATGCAGTTGTAGCTGGGTGGGTTATGCAGTTGTAGCTGGGTGGGTTATACAGTTGTAGCTGGGTGGGTTATACAGTTGTAGCTGGGTGGGTTATGCAGTTGTAACTGGGTGGGTTATGCAGTTGTAGCTGGGTGGGTTATACAGTTGTAGCTGGGTGGGTTATGCAGTTGTAGCTGGGTGGGTTATGCAGCTGTAGCTGGGTAGGTTATACAGTTGTAGCTGGGTGGGTTATGCAGTTGTAGCTGGGTGGGTTATGCAGTTGTAGCTGGGTGGGTTATGCAGTTGTAGCTGGGTGGGTTATACAGTTGTAGCTGGGTGGGTTATGCAGTTGTAGCTGGGTGGGTTATGCAGTTGTAGCTGGGTAGGTTATACAGTTGTAGCTGGGTGGGTTATGCAGTTGTAGCTGGGTGGGTTATGCAGTTGTAGCTGGGTGGGTTATGCAGTTGTAGCTGGGTGGGTTATGCAGTTGTAGCTGGGTGGGTTATGCAGTTGTAGCTTGGTGGGTTATGCAGTTGTAGCTGTGTGGGTTATGCATTTGTAGCTGGTTGGGTTATGCATTTGTAGCTGGGTGGGTTATGCAGTTGTAGCTGGGTGGGTTAGGTAGTTGTAGCTGGGTGGGTTATGCAGTTGTAGCTGGGTGGGTTATGCAGTTATAGCTGGGTAGGTTATGCAGTTGTAGCTGGGTAGGTTATGCAGTTGTAGCTGGGTGGGTTATGCAGTTGTAGCTGGGTGGGTTATGCAGTTATAGCTGGGTAGGTTATGCAGTTGTAGCTGGGTGGGTTATACAGTTGTAGCTGGGTGGGTTATGCAGTTGTCGCTGGGTGGGTTATACAGTTGTAGCTGGGTGGGTTATACAGTTGTAGCTGGGTGGGTTATACAGTTGTAGCTGGGTGGGTTATGCAGTTGTAGCTGGGTGGGTTATACAGTTGTAGCTGGGTGGGTTATACAGTTGTAGCTGGGTGGGTTATACAGTTGTAGCTGGGTGGGTTATGCAGTTGTAGCTGGGTGGGTTATACAGTTGTAGCTGGGTGGGTTATACAGTTGTAGCTTGGTTGGTTATGCAGTTGTAGGTGGGTGGGTTATGCAGTTGTAGCCGGGTGGGTTATACAGTTTTAGGTGTGTGGGTTATACAGTTGTAGCTGGGTGGGTTATACAGTTGTAGGTGGGTGGGTTATGCAGCTGTAGCTGGGTTGGTTATGCAGTTGTAGCTGGGTGGGTTATGCAGTTGTAGCTGGGTGGGTTATACAGTTGTAGAAGGATGGGTTATACAGTTGTAGCTGGGTGGGTTATACAGTTGTAGAAGGGTGGGTTATACAGTTGTAGCTGGGTGGGTTATACCGACTGTCACGGCAGACCTAACATGTTGAATATCGATGTTTGCGACAAACTTAACATAATGGACTTAACAAGATGGACTTAAGATGTTATATATTATATCGACGTTCACGACTGGCGTAGCATAATGTTCAGTTTGCAGACTCTGGTCGAACATAACTGAAACATCACGAAACTCCCTAGCAGAACGAGCAATCCTGCTCTGTTGTGTAACATTGTTCTTGAAGTCTGTGCTCTATGGACTCCACTAAATAACTATCGAGTTTGTACAGTCCATAATTTGTGTTATATACGGCGTTCCTATCATTTTTCAAGAGGGAGGACTCTATTATGTTTCTTTACATTACGGAACTGTTGAATACAATTTTGTGGGTGGCAGCCCACCCCAGTTGGTGATTGCAAGAGCTGATATAGTATTAAATTCATAATAGAGCATGATATAGAAAATACTCTACCCTTCCTAGATATATTAATCTATCGCATCAACAGAAAATTCAGACTTACAGTTTTATAACTGAATGTATGGATTATTAAAAATGCACTGACCAGGTAATCCACTTAGATCAATTATTAGCTACATAAGATCAGTTTCCTATAAGTTATCTAAATGGCATGTAGATATTTTGAGCCGTATTGTCGGTAAAACTTCTAACTTTAATGTTAAAAAATATAGAATTTAGTTGATAAATTAAGCTCCTTGACTGACTTAAATGATTTTAACATGGTTAGTTTTGATGTTACTTCCTTGTTTACGAAAGTTCCTGTTGATGATTTATTAAGTTTCTTATCTGAAGAACTCGTTAATTACGGTTTACCATTGCCAGTTCCTTCTATCATTAAACTTATTAAACTTTGCATTGTTGATGCAAAATTTGTATTTAATGATAAGTTTTACACTCAGAAGTTTGGTATGGCAATGGGAAATCCTCTTTCACCTGTTCTTAGTAACCTATATATGGAATTTTTTGAAACAAGATTGCTTAACACAATCCTCCTTAATAGAGCTAAATGGTTCAGATATGTTGATGATATTTTGTGTCTTATGCCCAAAAATGTAGATATACACCATTTCCTTGGAAAATTAAATAACTGAGCCATTCTAAAAACCTTACTGTTGAGTTCGATGAAAATAACTCATTGCCTTTTCTAGATGTTTTATTTATTAAGGGTAACAATGATTTAAAATTTAAAATTTAGAGAAAATCTACAAATAACTGTTCCTACGTACAGTATTATTCTTCGCATCAAGATAGAGTCAAACTGTCTGTTTTCTCATCAATGTTTTTGAGAACTTTAAGAATTTGTAGTCCAGAGTTCATAGATGAAGAAATATCCAAAATTTATGAAATAGCCATTGATCTGAAATGCCCGAGAAATGTAATTGATAAATCATTTAAAGTTGCTAGAAATACTTTTTACAATCCAAAAAGGGACAACCAGCCTTATTCAACTAAAAATATGTTGGTTCTCCCTTACCATGAAAACTTGGTTGATATGCCTTCTCTTCTTAAGACTTTTAATATTAAAGTTGTATTCAAAAATCTTGATACAGTAAAAAAACTTTTGATAAAGAATTCCCCCCAAAATGCTGATGGATGTGTCTATAAGATTCCTTGTAAAATTTGCGATAAAGTTTATTACGGTCAAACTGGTAAAAATCTCGAACTAAGATTAAAACAACATAAATATAGCATTAGAACTGGACAAGATTCCAATGCTCTATTTATTCATGTAAGAGATTTTAACCATCCAATTGATTTTCAAAAAGTTGAGAAAGTTGTATCAAGCAAGTCCATGGTCGACAGGAATATAATTGAATCTTGTTTCATAAAAAGCAGTTTTGACAATAATATGAATATTTCCTTTGGTTTATATAAATTAGATCCATTTATAATTAATAGAATTTGGGAAGAATTTAATGATACATTCGACAAGTAACAAATATTAATTCTTGGGTAGAGTATCAGAAGAAATTTTGGGAAATGTTGAGTGGGTTCGTGGAGAGTTTTGAACCAAGTAAGAGAGTGCACGTGGTTCTGGATCTCAATGCTAAAGTGGGTAAAATGTTGTGGAGGGAGTAGTAGGTAAATCTGGGGAGCCAGGGGTAAATGTAAATGGGGAGCCTTTAATTGGGCTATGTATAGAAAGTTGTTTGGTAATAGGTAATATATATTTTATGAAAAAGTATGATATAGCAAGGTATGATATAGCACGTAATGAAAGTAGTTTGTTAGATAATGTATTGGTGGATAAAAGGTTGATGGGTAGGCTCCAGGATGTACATGTTTATAGAGGGGCAACTGATATATCGGATCATTATTTAGTTGCAGCTACAGTTTACCTGGAGTTTACCTGGAGAGAGTTATGGGGATCAACGTCCCCGCGGCCCGGTCTGTGACCAGGCCTCCTGGTGGATCAGAGCCTGATCAACCAGGCTGTTACTGCTGGCTGCACGCAATCCAACATACGAGCCACAGCCCGGCTGATCAGGAACCGACTTTAGGTGCTTGTCCAGTGCCAGCTTCAAGAAAGCCAGGGATCTATTGGTAATCACCCTTATGTATGCTGGGAGGCAGTTGAACAGTCTCGGGCCCCTGACACTTATTGTATTGTCTCTTAACGTGCTAGTGACACCCCTGCTTTTCATTGCGGGAATATTGCATCGTCTGCCGAGTCTCTTACTTTCATTGTGAGTGATTTTCGTGTGCAAGTTCGGTACTAGTCCCTCTAGGATTTTCCAGGTGTATATAATCATGTATCTCTCCCGCCTGCATTCCAGGGAATACAGGTTTAGGAACTTCAAACGCTCCCAGTAATTGAGGTGTTTTATCTCCGTTATGCGCGCCGTGAAGGTTCTCTGTACATTTTCTAGGTCAGCAATTTCACCTGCCTTGAAAGGTGCTGTTAGAGTGCAGCAATATTCCAGCCTAGATAGAACAAGCGACCTGAAGAGTGTCATCATGGGCTTGGCATCCCTAGTTTTGAAACTTCTCATTATCCACTCTGTCATTTTTCTAGCAGATGCGATTGATACAATGTTATGGTCCTTGAAGGTGAGATCCTCCGACATGATCACTCCCAGGTCTTCGATGTTGGTGTTTCGCTCTATTTTGTGGCCGGAATTTGTTTTGTACTCTGATGAAGTTTTAATTTTTTCGTGTTTACCATATCTGAGTAATTGAAATTTCTCATCGTTGAACTTCATATTGTTTTCTGCAGCCCACTGAAAGATTTGCTTGATGTCCGCCTGGAGCCTTGCAGTGTCTGCAATGGAAGACACTGTCATGCATCTTCGGGTGTCATCTGCAAAGGAAGACACGGTGCTGTGACTGACATCCTTGTCTATGTCAGATATCAGGATGAGAAACAAGATGGGAGCGAGTACTGTGCCTTGCGGAACAGAGCTTTTCACCGTAGCCGCCTCAGACTTTACTCTGTTGACTACTAATCTTTGTGTTCTCTTTGTGAGGAAATTATAGATCCATCTACCAACTTTTCCTGTTATTCCTTTAGCACGCATTTTGTGCGTTATTACACCTTGGTCACACTTGTCTAAGGCTTTTGCAAAGTCTGTATATATTATATCTGCATTCTTTTTGTCTTCTAGTGCATCTAGGATCTTGTTGTAGTGATCCAGTAGCTGAGACAGACAGGATGGACCTGCTCTAAACCCATGTTGCCCTGGGTTGTGTATTTTATGGGTTTCTAGATGGGTGGCGATCTTGCATCTTAGGGCCTTTTCAAAGATTTTTATGATATGGGATGTTAGTGCTGTCCATCTGTAGTTCTTTGCTGTTGCTTTACTGCCACCTTTGTGGAGTGGGGCTATGTCTGTTGTTTATAGTAACTGTGGGACGAACCCCGTGTCCATGCTCTTTCTCCATAGGATGGTAAAGGCTCGTGATAGGGGCTTCTTGCAGTTCTTGATGAACACGGAGTTCCATGAATCTGGCCCTGGGGCAGAGTGCATGGGCATGTCATTTATCGCCTGTTCGAAGTCATTTGGCGTCAGGATAACATCAGATAGGCTTGTGTTAACCAAGTTCTGTGGCTCTCTTATAAAAAATTCATTTTGATCTTCGACTCTCAGTCTGGCTAGTGGCTTGCTAAAAACTAAGTTATATTGGGTCTTGAGTAGCTCACTCATTTCCTTGCTGTCATCTGTGTAGGACCCATCTTGTTTAAGTAGGGGACCAATACTGGACGTTGTTCTTGACTTTGATTTGGCATAGGAAAATAAATACTTTGGGTTTCTTTCGATTTCATTTATGGCTTTTAGTTCTTCCTGCGATTTCTGACCTTTATAAGATTCCTTTAGCTTAAGTTCGATGTTTGCTATTTCTCTGACCAGTGTCTCCCTACGCATTGCAGATATATTGACCTCTTTTAGCCAGCCGCTCTGTTATTTTTTTCCGTCGCCTGTAAAGGGAGCGCCTCTCTCTTTCTATTTTACATCTACTCCTTCTTTTTCTTAGAGGAATAAGCCTTGTGCATACATCGAGTGCCACCGAGTTAATCTGTTCTAGGCATAAGTTGGGGTCTGTGTTGCTTAGTATATCTTCCCAGCTTACATCGGTTAGGACTTGGTTTACTTGGTCCCACTTTATGTTCTTGTTATTGAAGTTGAATTTGGAGAATGCTCCATCGTAACTAATCTCATTTTGTCGGTCTGGGTCTCCGCGCGTACATGTCTGAACCTCGATTATGTTGTGATCTGAGTATATTGTTTTTCATATGGTGACATTTCGTATGGAAAATTTTATAGGAGGTTACCTGTATGTACCTCAACATTACATGCATATGAGTAATCTCATTGGGAGACAACAACCATATTGTTTACCATAGTCATCCCATGTAGACATAAGAAAACTTAACCACCCCTGGTCACTGCAGGTGGTCCCTTCGACCTCACAATCTTATCCATATCTATCTGAGACCAGTATAAATTGGACAGCACCCACAAGTACGGCGCTACTAATTAATTGTGGACTGTATAGATTATATTAGTTTAACTAACACATGGATATATCCATCAAGGAAAAACACTTGTATATAATCCCACCACTTACCAGATGTTCTCTGGTGGTCACTTGATGTAGCTGGATCACCCATAACCTATCCAATTACAACATACCTAACTGGCCAGTATCAGTCTGCTATAACTAGAAGAGTTACTTAACTGTGGGTCATTCATGCTCCTTATTTCACTATCTCATGTCGATGTCCTGCTACACCGACATGGTTCTTATTCCAGCAGGACGAGGTATCCGTTAGTTTGTCTCGGTTTAGAAGTTGGGACTCCATAAAAACTTCACTATCCTCGGGACAGGAACCACGAGGATTACACGTGTTCATTCGGAGTAAGGAGACTTATTTCACTTCACACATTCTCTTAACTTAGTGTTATTATAGTGATTACATTACAATTCACAAGATGATTTAATGTCTCATAATTATTATGCAGATTTGAGGTCACTCCATTAAGATCTGAGACCAATGAGTGATGATTAAATCACGGGTAATTTTCCCTGGACACCCTCCATGGCGTCGCACCAGTCACCACCGGTCCTACCATTATTCGCTAATTTTACCACTTTATTACAGTGGTCCCGTAAATCACGTTCCCTCACTCTTCACCAGGAACAGTTACGACACTTCCTATCATGAAGTGCGGCCTGTATTAATCCTTAGGCCGCCTGAACGCCACTTTCCTGGTCCCATGCTTTCCCAGCCTCTTAACTCCATTCCCACCACTCCCGCTCCCCTGATGCCCCGTCTCGACCTCTCCCCTGCCCATCAGCGCAGGCGCAGAGCTTCCCTATTGGTTCTATTCCATTTTCAAATACATTTTTGACCCATATCGGCACATTAAACGCCTATTAGACACTATAGCTTCGGAAGATTAAAATAGTTTCCACATTTCGTATCAGATCATCATTGTTAGTGATTATGAGGTCTAGTAGGCTCTATTATTTGCTGGTTTAAGTTGAATTTTGTGCAGAGATTTAAAATCTCGTGTGTGTGTGTGAGTTTTACTTAGAGCTGCCTCCTGGTGTTATCACTGTAACAACATTATTTGCTATATTCCTCCATTTTAGGTGCCTTAAGTTGAAATCCCCCAGGAGCAAGATGTTGGGGGCAGGAGTTAGAGTTAGAGTAAGAGGTAGACGGGACGAAAGGAAAATGGCAACAATAAATAAGAGAGAGGTGAAAGTCTATAAACTAAGGGAAGAGGAAGTTAAGGTGAGATGTAAGCAACTACTTGTAGAAAGGTGGGCTAGTGTAAGTATGAGAAGTGGGAGGGGGGCGTTAAAGAGGGTTGGAATAGTTTTAAAAATGCAGTATTAGAATGTGAGGCAGAAGTTTGTGACTTTAGGAGGGTGGATGCAGGAGGAAAGAAGAATGATTGGTGGAATGATTAAGTAAAGGGTGTGATAAATGAGAAAAAGGTAGCTTATGAGAGGGTATTACAAAACAGAAGTGTTATAAGAAGAGCAGAGTATATGGAGAATAAAAGAAAGGCGAAGAGAGTGGTAAGAAAGTGCAGAAGGAGAGCAGGTAATAGAGTGGGAGAGGCACTGTCAAGAATTTTTGATTCAATATGCATATAATAGAGTGGATAGAGGAGCAATGTGGCAGGTGTTGCACGTATATGGAATTGGTAGTAAGTTACTAAATTCTGTAAAGAGATTTTATAGGGATAGTGAGGCTCAGGTTAAGATGTGTAGGAGAATGGGACATTACTTCACGGACATTACTTAGAAAGGGATGTGTAATGTCACCATGGTTGTTTAATATATTTATAGATGGGGTTGTAAAAGAAGTAAATGCTAGGGTGTTAAGTAAGTAAGTAAGTAAGTAAGTAAGTTTATTCAGGTATACACAAATACAGTTACATAGAATTATCATACATAGCAGCATATGTGTAGAGAACCTAGGATAACCCAAAAAAGTCAGACAGAGTGACTTATTTCCATTGGGGTCGGGAGAGGGGTGGGATTAAATTATGGGGAATCAAATACAAAAAGGGAGTTGACACAGTTACTTTTTGCTGATGATACTGTGCTTATGGGAGATTCTAAAGAAAAGTTGCAAAGGTTAGTGGACGAGTTTGGGAGTGTGTGTAAAGGCAGAAAGTTGAAAGTGAACATAGATAAGAGTAAGGTGAGGAGGGTATCAAATGATTTAGATAAAGAAAAACTGGATATGACAATGGAGAAAAGGAGTATGGGAGAAGTGAATGTTTTCAGATACTTGTGAGTTGACGTGTCAGCGGATGGGTTTATGAAGGATGAGGTTAACCATAAAATTGATGAAGGAAAAAGGTGAGTGGTGCGTTGAGGTGTCTGTTAAGACATAATAAAAATATAATCCATGGAGGCAAAGAAGGGAATGTATGAAAGTACAGTGGTACCAACACTCTTATATGGGCGTGAAACTTGGGTTGTAAATGCAGCAGCGAGGAGGCAGTTGGAGGCAGTGGAGATGTCCTGTCTAAGGGCAATGTATGGTGTAAATATTATGCAGAAAATTCGGAGTGTGGAAATTAATAAAAGTTATTAGGAGTTAATAAAAGTATTAGTCAGAGGGCTGAAGAGGGGTTGTTGAGGTGGTTTGGTCATTTAGAGAGAATGGATCAAAGTAGAATGACACAGAGAGCGTATAAATCTGTAGGGAAAGGAAGGCGGGGTAGGGGTCGTCCTCAAAAACTTTGGAGGGAGGAGGTAAAGGAGGTGTTGTGGCGAGGGGCTTGGACTTCCAGCAAGCGTGCGTGAGTGTGTTAGATAGGAGTGAATGGAAGTGAATGATTTTTGGGACCTGAGGAGTTATTGGAGTGTGAGTAGGGTAAGATTTTGTGAAGGGATTCAGGGGAACCGGTTAGCCGGACTTGAGTCCTGGAGATGGGAAGTACAGTGCCTGCACTCTGAAGGAGGGGTGTTAATGTTGCAGTTTAAAAACTGTAGTGTAAAGCACCCTTCTGGCAAGACAGTGATGGAGTGAATGATGGTGAAAGTTTTTCTTTTTCGGGCCACCCTGCCTTGGTGAGCCACCCTGCCTTGGTGGCCACCCTGCCTTGGTGGCCACCCTGCCTTGGTGAGCCACCCTGCCTTGGTGAGCCACCCTGCCTTGGTGGCCACCCTGCCTTGGTGAGCCACCCTGCCTTGGTGGCCACCCTGCCTTGGTGAGCCACCCTGCCTTGGTGAGCCACCCTGCCTTGGTGGGAATCGGCCAGTGTGATAATAATGTTTATTATGCACACCATACCCATCCTGTGGGCGGTAGTCACCACATACCCATCCTGTGGGCGGTAGTCACCACATACCCATCCTGTGGGCGGTAGTCACCACATACCCATCCTGTGGGCGGTAGTCACCACATACCCATCCTGTGGGCGGTAGTCAAAAGATTACAGAGGTACATAATTGGTCCAGGGACTGGACTCCAGAGTTTTGATAGATGAGCAAGTTACAGAGGTAATGAACTCACAATTACAAAGGTAATAAACTCCAGGTAGGTCTGGTCACAATCATGACAAGTTACAAAGGTATTTACGGATTACAGAGGTACATAATGGGTCCAGGGACTGGGCCCCCCTTCAAAGTTTTGATAGCTGAACTAGGTACAATAAAGGAGGGGTTTGGAATATTGGCAGTTTGGAGGGACGTCTAAACTGCCGTATTTGAATGAAATGAAAGTGTTGAATGATGATTAAATTATTTTTTTTTGAGCGAGGGGGATTTTCTTTCTTTGCAGGTGACCCTGCCTCGGTGGGAGACGGCCGACGTGTTAAATATATATATATATATATATATATATATATATATATATATATATATATA
Organism: Cherax quadricarinatus; assembly: GCF_038502225.1. NCBI lineage: Eukaryota > Metazoa > Arthropoda > Malacostraca > Decapoda > Parastacidae > Cherax > Cherax quadricarinatus. The sequence continues at coordinate 103,902 of NW_027195960.1, read as the reverse complement.
TATATATATATATATATATATATATATATATATATATATATATATATATATATATATATATATATATATATATATATATATGAGACAAATGGTTTTTAATACTTGACGTGCTGTTGGAGTGTGAGCAAAGTAACATTTATGAAGGGGTTCAGGGAAACCGGCAGGCCGGACTTGAGTCCTGGAGATGGGAAGTACAGTGCCTGCACTCTGAAGGAGGGGTGTTAATGTTGCAGTTTAAAAACTGTAGTGTAAAGCACCCTTCTGGCAAGACAGTGATGGAGTGAATGATGGTGAAAGTTTTTCTTTTTCGGGCCACCCTGCCTTGGTGGGAATCGGCCAGTGTGATAATAAAAAAAAAAAAAAAAAAAAAATATATATATATATATATATATATGTATATATATATATATATATATATATATATATATATATATATATATATATATATATATATATATATATATATATATATATATATATATATATATATATATATATATATATATATATATATATATATATATATATATATATATATATATATATATATATATATATATATATATATGCGTGGATGTAGTGCAGATGACAAGAAACAGATGATTGCTGATGTTATGAATGAAAAGAAGTTGGATGTCCTGGCCCTAAGCGAAACAAAGCTAAAGGGGGTAGGAGAGTTTCGGTGTGGGGAAATAAATGGGATTAAATCTGGAGTATCTGAGAGAGTTAGAGCAAAGGAAAGGGTAGCAGTAATGTTGAAGGATCAGTTATGGAAGGAGAAAAGAGAATATGAATGTGTAAGTTCAAGAATTATGTGGATTAAAGTAAATGTTGGATGCGAGAAGTGGGTCATAATAAGCGTGTATGCACCTGGAGAAGAGAGGAATGCAGAGGAGAGAGAGAGATTTTGGGAGATGTTAAGTGAATGTATAGGAGCCTTTGAACCAAGTGAGAGAGTAATTGTGGTAGGGGACCTGAATGCTAAAGTAGGAGAAACTTTTAGAGAGGGTGTGGTAGGTAAGTTTGGGGTGCCAGGTGTAAATGATAATGGGAGCCCTTTGATTGAACTTTGTATAGAAAGGGGTTTAGTTATAGGTAATACATATTTTAAGAAAAAGAGGATAAATAAGTATACAAGATATGATGTAGGGCGAAATGACAGTAGTTTGTTGGATTATATATTGGTAGATAAAAGACTGTTGAATAGACTTCAGGATGTACATGTTTATAGAGGGGCCACAGGTATATCAGATCACTTTCTAGTTGCAGCTACACTGAGAGTAAAAGGTAGATGGAATACAAGGAGAATAGAAGCATCAGGGAAGAGAGAGGTGAAGGTTTATAAACTAAAAGAGGAGGCAGTTAGGGAAAGATATAAACAGCTATTGGAGGATAGATGGGCTAATGAGAGCATAGGCAATGAGTTCGAAGAGGTATGGGGTAGGTTTAAAAATGTAGTGTTAGAGTGTTCAGCAGAAGTTTGTGGTTACAGGAAAGTGGGTGCAGGAGGGAAGAGGAGCGATTGGTGGAATGATGATGTAAAGAGAGTAGTAAGGGAGAAAAAGTTAGCATATGAGAAGTTTTTACAAAGTAGAAGTGATGCAAGGAGGGAAGAGTATATGGAGAAAAAGAGAGAGGTTAAGAGAGTGGTGAAGCAATGTAAAAAGAGAGCAAATGAGAGAGTGGGTGAGATGTTATCAACAAATTTTGTTGAAAATAAGAAAAAGTTTTGGAGTGAGATTAACAAGTTAAGGAAGCCTAGAGAACAAATGGATTTGTCAGTTAAAAATAGGAGAGGAGAGTTATTAAATGGAGAGTTAAAGGTATTGGGAAGATGGAGGGAATATTTTGAGGAATTGTTAAATGTTGATGAAGATAGGGAAGCTGTGATTTCGTGTATAGGGCAAGGAGGAATAACATCTTGTTGGAGTGAGGAAGAGCCAGTTGTGAGTGTTGGGGAAGTTCGTGAGGCAGTAGGTAAAATGAAAGGGGGTAAGGCAGCCGGGATTGATGGGATAAAGATAGAAATGTTAAAAGCAGGTGGGGATATAGTTTTGGAGTGGTTGGTGCAATTATTTAATAAATGTATGGAAGAGGGTAAGGTACCAGGGATTGGCAGAGAGCATGCATAGTTCCTTTATATAAAGGCAAAGGGGACAAAAGAGAGTGCAAAAATTATAGGGGGGATAAGTCTGTTGAGTATACCTGGTAAAATGTAGGGTAGAGTTATTATTGAAAGAATTAAAAGTAAGACGGAGAATAGGATAGCAGATGAACAAGGAGGCTTTAGGAAAGGTAGGGGGTGTGTGGACCAGGTGTTTGCAGTGAAACATATAAGTGAACAGTATTTAGATAAGGCTAAAGAGGTCTTTGTGGCATTTATGGATTTGGAAAAGGCGTATGACAGGGTGGATAGGGGGGCAATGTGGCAGATGTTCCAGGTGTATGGTGTAGGAGGTAGGTTACTGAAAGCAGTGAAGAGTTTTTACGAGGATAGTGAGGCTCAAGTTAGAGTACATAGGAAAGAGGGAAATTATTTCCCAGTAAAAGTAGGCCTTAGACAAGGATGTGTGATGTCACCGTGGTTGTTTAATATATTTATAGATGGGGTTGTAAGAGAAGTAAATGCGAGGGTCTTGGCATTTGGTGTGGAGTTAAAAGATAAAGAATCACACATAAAGTGGGAGTTGTCACAGTTGCTCTTTGCTGATGACACTGTGCTCTTGGGCGATTCTGAAGAGAAGTTGCAGAGATTGGTGGATGAATTTGGTATGGTGTGCAAAAGAAGAAAATTAAAAGTGAATACAGGAAAGAGTAAGGTTATGAGGATAACAAAAATATTAGGTGATGATAGATTGGATATCAGATTGGAGGAAGAGAGTATGGAGGAGGTGAATGTATTCAGATATTTGGGAGTGGACGTGTCAGCGGATGGGTCTATGAAGGATGAGGTGAATCATAGAATTGATGAGGGGATAAGGGTGAGTGGTGCACTTAGGAGTCTGTGGAGACAAAGAACTTTGTCCTTGGAGGCAAAGAGGGGAATGTATGAGAGTAAAGTTTTACCAACACTCTTATATGGGTGTGAAGCATGGGTGATGAATGTTGCAGCGAGGAGAAGGCTGGAGGCAGTGGAGATGTCATGTCTGAGGGCAATGTGTGGTGTGAATATAATGCAGAGAATTCGTAGTTTGGAAGTTAGGAGGAGGTGCGGGATTACCAAAACTGTTGTCCAGAGGGCTGAGGAAGGGTTGTTGAGGTGGTTCGGACATGTAGAGAGAATGGAGCGAAACAGAGTGACTTCAGGAGTGTATCAGTCTGTAGTGGAAGGAAGGCGGGGTAGGGGTCGGCCTAGGAAAGGTTGGGGGGAGGGGGTAAAGGAGGTTTTGTGTGCGATGGGCTTGGACTTCCAGCTGGCATGCGTGAGCGTGTTTGATAGGAGTGAATGGAGACGAATGGTTTTTAATACTTGACGTGATGTTGGAGTGTGAGCAAAGTAACATTTATGAAGGGGTTCAGGGAAACCGGCAGGCCGGACTTGAGTCCTGGAGATGGGAAGTACAGTGCCTGCACTCTGAAGGAGGGGTGTTAATGTTGCAGTTTATAAACTGTAGTGTAAAGCACCCTTCTGGCAAGACAGTGATGGAGTGAATGATGGTGAAAGTTTTTCTTTTTCGGGCCACCCTGCCTTGGTGGGAATCGGCCAGTGTGATAATAAAAAAATAATACATATATATATATATATAATATATACATATATATATATATATATATATATATATATATATATATATATATATATATATATATATATATATATATATATATATATATATATATATATATATATATATATATATATATATATATATATATAATATATATATATATATATATATATATATATATATATATATATATATATATATATATATATATATATATATATATATATATATATATATATATATATATATATATATATATATATATATATATTCATCTGAAGTGTATACACAATTTAAGAAAAATTTGTGAATAATTTTCAACATGTCTGTGCACGACCATCTCCACCATTATCAACTCTATCACTAAACATTCTATCACTAAACATTCTATCACTAAACATTCTATCACTAAACATTATTCATCTTAAACAAATACTTCTCATTTACTTACGTGAAATTAAGTGCCTCTGAGAGGTACTTCATCAGTGTTTGTACAGGACCAAAGAACCTCACTTGTTTACCTCTGGAAGTGGCAGCCTCAGAAATTATCCGGTTAATAGGATTTGTCTCAGTCGCCACAAGTAAATTCGGCCCATTGGTTAATCTATGACAAAAACAATAATAATATTATTAGCATTATTGTTGTTCTTGCAATATTTGTCGTATTTGTTGTCGTTTACGTTATTGTCACTGTCGTTGTTGTTTCTGTCACAGTCGCTAATTTTATTAATATTATAAATACTATTAATATCATTATTATTAGTAGTAGCACTAGCAGTGGTCGTAGTACTAGTGATAGTAGCAGCACTAACAGTACTCGTAGTACTAGTGAGAGTAGCAGCACTAACAGTGGTCTTAGCGATAGTAGCAGCACTAACAGTAGTCACTAACAGTACTCGTAGTACTAGTGAGAGTAGCAGCACTAACAGTGGTCTTAGCGATAGTAGCAGCACTAGCAGTAGTCGTAGTACTAGTGATAGTAGCAGCACTAATAGTAGTCGTAGTACTAGTGATAGTAGCAGCACTAACAGTAGTCGTAGAACTAGTGATTGTAGCAGCACTAACAGTACTCGTAGTATTGGTGATAGTAGCAGCACTAGCAGTGGTCGTAGTACTCGTGATAGTATTAGCACTAGCAGTGGTCGTAGTACTAGTGATAGTAGCAGCACTAACAATAGTCGTAGTAATAGTGATAGTAGCAGCACTAACAGTGGTCGTAGTACTAGTGATAATAGCAGCACTAAGAGTAGAAGTGTTAGTGATAGTATCAGCACTAGTAGTGGTCGTAGAACTAGTGATAGTAGCAGCACTAACAGTAGTCGTAGTATTTGTGATAGTATTAGCACTAGCAGTGGTCGTAGTACTAGTGATAGTAGCAGCACTAACAATAGTCGTAGTACTAGTGATAGTAGAAACACTAACAGTAGTCGTAGTACTAGTGATAACAGCAGCACTAACAGTAGTCGTAGTACTAGTGATAGTAGCAGCACTAACAGTAGTCGTAGTACTAGTGATAGTAGCAGCACTAACAGTAGTCGTAGTGCTAGTGATAGTAGCAGCACTAACAGTAGTCGTAGTACCAGTGATAGTAGAAGCACTAACTGCCGCAGTAGTACTAGTGATAGTAGCAGCACTAACAGTAGTCGTAGTACCAGTGATAGTAGAAGCACTAACTGTAGTCGTAGTACCAGAGATAGTAGCAGCACTAACAGTAGTCGTAGTACTAGTGATAGTAGCAACACTAACAGTAGTCGTAATACCAGTGATAGTAGCAGCACTAACAGTAGTCGTAGTACCAGTGATAGTAGCAGCACTAACAGTAGTCGTAGTACTAGTGATAGTAGCAACACTAACAGTAGTCGTAGTACTAGTGATAGTAGAAGGAGTAACTGTAGTCGTAGTACCAGTGATAGTAGCAGGACTAACAGTAGTCGTAGTACTAGTGATAGTAGCAACACTAAGAGTAGTCGTAGTACTAGTGATAGTACCAGCACTAACAGTAGTCGTAGTACTAGTGATAGTTGCAGCACTAACAGTAGTCGTAGTAATAGTGATAGTAGCAGCATGATAGTAGAAGCACTAACAGTAGTCGTAGTACTAGTGATAGTAGTAGCATGATAGTAGCAGCACTAACAGTAGTCGTAGTACTAGTGATAGTAGCAGCACCAACAGTAGTCGTAGTACTAGTGATAGTAGCAGCACTAACAACAGTAGTAGTGCTAGTGACAGTTGCAACACTAGCAGTAGTCGTACTATCAGTGATAGTAGCAGCACTAACAGTAGTCATAGTACTACTGATAGTAGTAGCACTAACAGTAGTCGTAGTACTAGTGACAGTAGCAGCATTAAACAGTAGTAGTACTATCAGTGATAGTAGCAGCACTAACAGTAGTCGTAGAACTAGTGATATTAGCATCACTAACAGTAGTCGTAGTACTAGTGATAGTAGCAGCACTAACTGTAGTCGTAGTACTAGTGATAGTAGTAGTACTAACAGTAGCCGTAGTACCAGTGATAGTACCAGCAATAACAGTAGTCGTAGTACTAGTGATAGTAGCAGCACTAACAGTAGTCGTAGTACTAGTGATAATAGCAGCACTAACAGTAGTCGTAGTAATAATGATAGTAGCAGCACTAACAGTAGTCGTAGTACTAGTGATAGCAGCAGCACTAACAGTAGTCTTAGTACCAGTGATAGTAGCAGCAGTAACAGTAGTCATAGTAATAGTGATAGTAGCAGCTCTATCAGTAGTCGTAGTACCAGTGATAGTAGCAGCACTTGCAGTAGTAGTAGTACTAGTGATAGTAGCAGCACTAGCAGTAGCCGTAGTACTAGTGAGTGTAGCAGCACTAACATTAGACCTAGTACCAGTGATAGTAGCAGCACCAAGAGTAGTCGTAGTACTAGTGATAGTAACAGCTCTAACTGTAGCCGTAGTACTAGTGATAGTAGCAGCACTAGCAGTAGACGTAGTACTACTGATTGTAGCAGCACTAGCAGTATTCCTAGTACCAGTGATAGTAGCAGCACTAGCAGTAGTCGTAGCACTAGTGATAGTAGAAGCACTAGCAGTAGCCGTAGTACTAGTGATTGTAGCAGTACTAACAGTAGTCGTAGTACTAGTGATAGTAGCAGCACTAACAGTAATCGTAGTACCAGTGATAGTAGCAGCTCTAGCAGTAGCCGTAGTACAGCACTAACAGTAATCGTAGTACCAGTGATAGTAGCAGCACTAGCAGTAGTCGTGGTACTAGTGATAGTAGCAGCACTAACAGTAATCGTAGTACCAGTGATAGTAGCAGCACTAGCAGTAGTCGTGGTACTAGTGATAGTAGCAGCACTAGCAGTAGTCGTAGTTCTAGTGATTAAAATTCTTATGATAATATTGATTTCAAGTTTATATTTTCTAATTAAGAATTTTTAATTATTGTTGGACGGGAAGGTAAAGAAACTGGAACGATTCAAATATGTAGAAGTTGTTTATCGTTGATCTTGATAGGAATCAAAACTTTATTTGAGGAGCAGCTGGGAATTATTACTGATGTTAAGAGTCACAGGTGAATGTGGGAAGTGGTTGACGTAGTGCATGTGAGAAGTGGTTGATGTACTGAATGTGAGAAGTGGTTGATGTAGTGAATGTGAGAAGTGGTTGATGTAGTGAATGTGAGAAGTGGTTGATGTAGTGAATGTGAGGAGTGGTTGATGTAGTGAATGTGAGAAGTGGTTGATGTAGTGTATGTGAGGAGTGGTTGATGTAGTGAATGTGAGGAGTGGTTGATGTAGTGAATGTGAGAAGTGGTTGATGTAGTGAATGTGAGAAGTGGTTGATGTAGTGAACGTGAGAAGTGGTTGATGTAGTGAATGTGAGAAGTGGTTGATGTAGTGAATGTGAGAAGTGGTTGATGTAGTGAATGTGAGAAGTGGTAGTGAATGATGTAGTGTGGTTGATGTGAGAAGTGGTTGATGTGGAACGTGAGAAGTGTAGTGAATGTGAGGAGTGGTTGATGTAGTGAATGTGAGAAGTGGTTGATGTAGTGAATGTGGTTGATGTAGAGAATGTGAGAAGTGGTTGATGCAGTGAATGTGAGAAATGGTTGAAGTAGTGAATGTGAGAAGTGGTTGATGTAGTGAATGTGAGAAGTGGTTGATGTAGTGAATGTGGTTGATGTAGTGAATGGGAGAAGTGGTTGATGTAGTGAATGTGAGAAGTGGTTGATGTAGTGAATGTGGTTGATGTAGTGAATGTGAGAAGTGGTTGAAGTAGTGAATGTGAGAAGTGGTTGATGTAGTGAATGAGAGAAGTGGTTGACGTAGTGAATGTGAGAAGTGGTTGATGTAGTGAATGTGAGAAGTGGTTGAAGTAGTGAATGTGAGAAGTGGTTGATGTAGTGAATGTGAGAAGTGGTTGACGTAGTGAATGTGAGAAGTGGTTGATGTAGTGAATGTGAGAAGTGGTTGATGTAGTGAATGTGAGAAGTGGTTGATGTAGTGAATGTGAGAAGTGGTTGATGTAGTGAATGTGAGAAGTGGTTGATGTAGTGAATGTGAGAAGTGGTTGAAGTAGTGAATGTGAGAAGTGGTTGATGTAGTGAATGTGAGAAGTGGTTGATGTAGTGAATGTGGTTGATGTAGTGAATGTGAGAAGTGGTTGATGTAGTGAATGTGAGAAGTGGTTGATGTAGTGAATGTGGTTGATGTAGTGAATGTGAGAAGTGGTTGAAGTAGTGAATGTGGTTGATGTAGTGAATGTGGTTGATGAAGTGAATGTGAGAAGTGGTTGATGTAGTGAATGTGGTTGATGTAGTGAATGTGAGAAGTGGTTGAAGTAGTGAATGTGAGAAGTGGTTGATGTAGTGAATGTGGTTGAAGTAGTGAATGTGAGAAGTGGTTGATGTAGTGAATGTGAGAAGTGGTTGATGTAGTGAATGTGGTTGATGTAGTGAATGTGAGAAGTGGTTGATGTAGTGAATGTGAGAAGTGGTTGATGTAGTGAATGTGGTTGAAGTAGTGAATGTGAGAAGTGGTTGATGTAGTGAATGTGAGAAGTGGTTGATGTAGTGAATGTGGTTGATGTAGTGAATGTGAGAAGTGGTTGAAGTAGTGAATGTGGTTGATGTAGTGAATGTGGTTGATGTAGTGAATGTGAGAAGTGGTTGATGTAGTGAATGTGGTTGATGTAGTGAATGTGAGAAGTGGTTGATGTAGTGAATGTGAGAAGTGGTTGATGTAGTGAATGTGAGAAGTGGTTGATGTAGTGAATGTGAGAAGTGGTTGATGTACTGAATATGAGAAGTGGTTGAAGTAGTGAATGTGAGAAGAGATTGAAGTAGTGAATGTGAGAAGTGGTTGATGTAGTGAATGTGAGAAGTGGTTGATGTAGTGAATGTGAGAAGTGGTTGAAGTATTGAATGTGAGAAGTGGTTGATGTAGTGAATGTGAGAAGTGGTTGATGTACTGAATGTGAGAAGTGGTTGAAGTAGTGAATGTGAGAAGAGGTTGAAGTAGTGAATGTGAGAAGTGGTTGATGTAGTGAATGTGAGAAGTGGTTGATGTAGTGAATGTGAGAAGTGGTTGATGTAGTGAATGTGAGAAGTGGTTGAAGTAGTGAATGTGAGAAGTGGTTGATGTAGTGAATGTGAGAAGTGGTTGATGTACTGAATGTGAGAAGTGGTTGATGTAGTGAATGTGAGAAGTGGTTGAAGTAGTGAATGTGAGAAGTGGTTGATGTAGTGAATGTGAGAAGTGGTTGACGTAGTGAATGTGAGAAGTGGTTGATGTAGTGAATGTGAGAAGTGGTTGATGTACTGAATGTGAGAAGTGGTTGAAGTAGTGAATGTGAGAAGAGGTTGAAGTAGTGAATGTGAGAAGTGGTTGATGTAGTGAATGTGGTTGATGTAGTGAATGTGGTTGGTGTAGTGAATGTGAGAAGTGGTTGAAGTAGTGAATGTGAGAAGTGGTTGATGTAGTGAATGTGAGAAGTGGTTGATGTACTGAATGTGAGAAGTGGTTGATGTAGAGAATGTGAGAAGTGGTTGAAGTAGTGAATGTGAGAAGTGGTTGATGTAGTGAATGTGAGAAGTGGTTGACGTAGTGAATGTGAGAAGTGGTTGATGTAGTGAATGTGAGAAGTGGTTGATGTACTGAATGTGAGAAGTGGTTGATGTAGTGAATGTGAGAAGTGGTTGATGTGCTGAATGTGAGAAGTGGTTGATGTAGTGAATGTGAGAAGTGGTTGAAGTAGTGAATGTGAGAAGTGGTTGATGTAATGAATGTGAGAAGTGGTTGAAGTAGTGAATGTGAGAAGTGGTTGATGTAGTGAATGTGAGAAGTGGTTGATGTAGTGAATGTGAGAAGTGGTTGATGTAGTGAATGTGAGAAGTGGTTGATGTACTGAATGTGAGAAGTGGTTGATGTAGTGAATGTGAGAAGTGGTTGATGTAGTGAATGTGAGAAGTGGTTGAAGTAGTGAATGTGAGAAGTGGTTGAAGTAGTGAATGTGAGAAGTGGTTGATGTAGTGAATGTGAGAAGTGGTTGATGTAGTGAATGTGAGAAGTGGTTGAAGTAGTGAATGTGAGAAGTGGTTGAAGTAGTGAATGTGAGAAGTGGTTGATGTAGTGAATGTGAGAAGTGGTTGAAGTAGTGAATGTGAGAAGAGGTTGAAGTAGTGAATGTGAGAAGTGGTTGATGTAGTGAATGTGAGAAGTGGTTGATGTAGTGAATGTGAGAAGTGGTTGATGTAGTGAATGTGAGAAGTGGTTGATGTAGTGAATGTGAGAAGTGGTTGATGTAGTGAATGTGAGAAGTGGTTGATGTAGTGAATGTGAGAAGTGGTTGAAGTAGTGAATGTGAGAAGTGGTTGATGTACTGAATGTGAGAAGTGGTTGAAGTAGTGAATGTGAGAAGAGGTTGAAGTAGTGAATGTGAGAAGTTGTTGATGTAGTGAATGTGAGAAGTGGTTGATGTAGTGAATGTGAGAAGTGGTTGATGTAGTGAATGTGAGAAGTGGTTGATGTAGTGAATGTGAGAAGTGGTTGATGTAGTGAATGTGAGAAGTGGTTGAAGTAGTGAATGTGAGAAGTGGTTGATGTAGTGAATGTGAGAAGTGGTTGACGTAGTGAATGTGAGAAGTGGTTGATGTAGTGAATGTGAGAAGTGGTTGATGTAGTGAATGTGAGAAGTGGTTGAAGTAGTGAATGTGAGAAGTGGTTGAAGTAGTGAATGTGAGAAGTGGTTGATGTAGTGAATGTGAGAAGTGGTTGATGTAGTGAATGTGAGAAGTGGTTGATGTAGTGAATGTGAGAAGTGGTTGAAGTAGTGAATGTGAGAAGTGGTTGATGTAGTGAATGTGAGAAGTGTTTGATGTACTGAATGTGAGAAGTGGTTGATGTAGTGAATGTGAGAAGTGGTTGAAGTAGTGAATGTGAGAAGTGGTTGATGTAGTGAATGTGAGAAGTGGTTGACGTAGTGAATGTGAGAAGTGGTTGATGTAGTGAATGTGAGAAGTGGTTGATGTACTGAATGTGAGAAGTGGTTGATGTAGTGAATGTGAGAAGTGGTTGATGTACTGAATGTGAGAAGTGGTTGATGTAGTGAATGTGAGAAGTGGTTGAAGTAGTGAATGTGAGAAGTGGTTGATGTAGTGAATGTGAGAAGTGGTTGAAGTAGTGAATGTGAGAAGTGGTTGATGTAGTGAATGTGAGAAGTGGTTGATGTACTGAATGTGAGAAGTGGTTGATGTAGTGAATGTGAGAAGTGGTTGATGTACTGAATGTGAGAAGTGGTTGATGTAGTGAATGTGAGAAGTGGTTGATGTAGTGAATGTGAGAAGTGGTTGATGTAGTGAATGTGAGAAGTGGTTGATGTACTGAATGTGAGAAGTGTTTGATGTAGTGAATGTGAGAAGTGGTTGATGTACTGAATGTGAGAAGTGGTTGATGTAGTGAATGTGAGAAGTGGTTGAAGTAGTGAATGTGAGAAGTGGTTGATGTAGTGAATGTGAGAAGTGGTTGATGTAGTGAATGTGAGAAGTGGTTGATGTACTGAATGTGAGAAGTGGTTGATGTACTGAATGTGAGAAGTGGTTGATGTAGTGAATGTGAGAAGTGGTTGATGTACTGAATGTGAGAAGTGGTTGAAGTAGTGAATGTGAGAAGTGGTTGAAGTAGTGAATGTGAGAAGTGGTTGAAGTAGTGAATGTGAGAAGTGGTTGAAGTAGTGAATGTGAGAAGTGGTTGAAATAGTGAATGTGAGAAGTGGTTGAAGCAGTGAATGTGAGAAGTGGTTGAAGCAGTGAATGTGAGAAGTGGTTGAAGTAGTGAATGTGAGAAGTGGTTGAAGCAGTGAATGTGAGAAGTGGTTGATGTAGTGAATGTGAGAAGTGGTTGATGTAGTGAATGTGAGAAGTGGTTGATGTAGTGAGTGTGAGAGGTGGTTGATGTAGTGAATGTGAGAAGTGGTTGATGTAGTGAATGTGAGAAGTGGTTGATGTAGTGAATGTGAGAAGTGGTTGATGAAGAGAATGTGAGAAGTGGTTGAAGTAGTGAATGTGAGAAGTGGTTGAAGCAGTGAATGTGAGAAGTGGTTGATGTAGTGAATGTGAGAAGTGGTTGATGTAGTGAATGTGAGAAGTGGTTGATGTAGTGAATGTGAGAAGTGGTTGATGTAGTGAATGTGAGAAGTGGTTGAAGTAGTGAATGTGAGAAGTGGTTGAAGTAGTGAATGTGAGAAGTGGTTGATGTAGTGAATGTGAAGTGGTAAGTAGTGAATAGTGAAGTGAGTGGTTGAAGTAGTGAATGTGAAGTGGTTGAAGTAGGTGAATGTGAAGTGGTTGAGTGTGGAATGTGTGAAGTGGTTGATGTAGTAGTGAAGTTGTTGAGTAGTGAATGTGAAGAAGTGGTTGAGAGTGAATGTGAGTGGTGATGTGAAGAATGTAGTGGTTGAATGTAGTGAATGTTGAAGTGGTTGAATGTGAAGTGATTATGAAGGAGTGGTTGATGTAATGAATGTGAGAAGTGGTTGATGTAGTGAATGTGAAGTGGTTGATGAAGTGAATGTAAGTGGTTGATGAAGGGAATGCGGTTGTGAAGTAAGTGAAGAAGTGGTTGAGCAAGTAGTGTTGAGTAGTTGATTGTGGAAGTAGAATGAAGTGGTTGATGTAGTGAATGTGAGAAGTGGTTGATGTAGTGGATGTGAGAAGTGGTTGAAGTAGTGAATGTGAGAAGTGGTTGAAGTAGTGAATGTGAGAAGTGGTTGAAGTAGTGAATGTGAGAAGTGGTTAATGTAGTGAATGTGAGAAGTGGTTGAAGTAGTGAATGTGAGAAGTGGTTGAAGTAGTGAATGTGAGAAGTGGTTGAAGTAGTGAATGTGAGAAGTGGTTGAAGTAGTGAATGTGAGAAGTGGTTGATGTAGTGAATGGTTCGAGAAGTGTGATGTAGTAAGAATGTGAGTGGTTGAATGTAGTAAGAATAGAAGTGGTTGATGTGTGAATGTGAGTAGTGGTTGAATGTAAGTGGAATGAGTAGTTGTATGAGTGAATGTGAAGTGGTTGATGTAGTAGAATGTTGAGTGAAGTTGAATGGTTAAGTGTAATGAAGTGGTTGGATGAGTGAATGGAAGTGGTTGGAAGTAGTGAATGTGGAAGTGGAATTGGAAGTAGTGAATTGTGAGAAGTGGTTGAAGTAGTGATTGAGAAGTGGTTGATGTAGTGAATGTGAGGTTGATGTAGTGAATGTGGAAGTGTTGATGTAGTGAATGTGAGAAGTGGTTGATGTAGTAGGAATGGCAGAGAAAGTGTTGGAATGTAGTGAATATGTTAATGTAGGTGATGTGAAGTGTTGTAGTAAGATGTGGGTTGGTCTTGTAGAGTGTTGATGTAGTGAATGTGAAGTTGATGTAGTGAATGTGTTGGATGTAGTGAATGAAGTGGTTGAGTAGTGAATGTGAAGTGGTTGAATGTGTGAATGTGAGAAGTGAATGATGTTAGTGAATGAGAAGTGGTTGAAGTAGTGAATGTGAGAAGTGGTTGAAGTAGTGAATGTGAGAAGTGGTTGATGTAAGTGAATGTTGAAGTGTGATGTAATGAATGTGAAGTGGTTGGAAGTAGTAAGATGTGGAGTGGTTATTGAAGTAAGATGAAGTGGGGAAGTAAGTGAATGTGAAGTGGTTAAAGTAGTGAATGAAGTGGTTAAATGAAATGAATGGAAAGTAAGTTAAGTAGTTGGAATGTGAGAAGTGGTTGAAGTAGTGAATGTGAGAAGGTGGTTGAAGAGTGAATGTGAGAAGTATTGAAGTAGTGAATGTGAGAAGTGGTTGATGTAGTGAATGTGAAGGGTTGTTGAGTGAATGTGAAGGTTGAAGTAGTGAATGTGAGTGGTTGAAGTAGTGAATGTGAGAAGTGGTTGATGTAGTGAATGTGAAGTGGTTGATGGGGTGAATGTGAAGTATAAGTTGAAAAGTATGTGAAGTGGATTGGAAAAGTTAATGTGAGTGGTTAGTAGTGAATGTGAAGTGGATGTAGTGAATGTGAGAAAGTGGTTGATGTAGTGAATGAAGTGGTTGGAGGTGTAATTAGATGTTGAAGTATTGAATGTAAGTAGATAAGGAAAAGTGTTGATTATGAATGTGAGAAGTGTTGATTGTGAATGTGAAGAAGTGAAGTAATGAATGGGGAAGGTTGATGATAAGTAGGATTGATGTTGAATGTAGTGAATGTGAAGTGGTTGAAGTAGTGAATGTGAGAAGATGTTGATGTAGTGAATGTGAAGTGTTGATGTAGTGAATGTGAAGTGTTGATGAGTGAATGTAAGGAAGTTTGATGTAGTGAATGTGAAGTGTTGATGTAGTGAATGTAGAAAGTGGTTGATTGTTTAAGAAATGGTTGATGTAGTGAATGTGAGAAGTGTTGATGTAGTGAATGTGAAGTGGTTGAGTAGTGAATGTGAGAAGTGGATTGAAGTAAGTGAATGTTGATAAGTAAGTTGAAGTAGTGAATGAGAAGTGGTTGAAGCAAGTAGAATATGAAGTGAATTAAGAAGTGTTGAATGTGAAGTGGATAAGTAGTGAATGTGAAGTGGTTGGAAGTAGTGAATGTGAAGTGGTTGAAGTAGTGAATGTGAAGTTTTGAGTAGTGAATGTGAGAAGTGGTTTTGAGTAGTGAATGGAAGTGTTGAAGTAGTGAATGTGAAGGGTTAAGTAGTGAATGTGAGAAGTGGTTGAAGTAGTGAATGTGAGGAAGTGGTTGAAGTAGTGAATGTGAGAAGGTTAGTAGTGAATGTGAGAAGTGTTGATGAGTGAATGTAGAAGTGTTGATGTAGTGAATGTAGAAGTGTTGATGAGTGAATGTGAGAAGTGTTGATGTAGTGAATGTGAGTGTTGATGAAGTGAAAGTGGGAAAATGTTGGTGAGTGAATGTAGGAAGTGGTTGATGTAGTAGATGTGAGAAGTGTTGATGTAGTGAATGTGAAGTGGTTGAAGAAGTGAATGTGAAGTGGTTGAAGTATGAATGTGAAAAGTGGTTGAAGTAGTAGAATGTGAAGAAGTGGTTGAAGAAGTGAATGTGAAGTGTTGAAGTAGTGAATGTGAGAAGTGTTGAATGTAAGTGAATGGTTGAAGAAGTAAGTTGAAGTAGTAGAATTGAGAAGTGGTTGAAGTAGTGAATGAAGAGAAGTTGGTTGAATGTAGAAATGTAAGTGTAGTGAATTGAAGTGGTTGAAGTAAGTGGAATTGAGAAGTTTTGATGTAGTGAATCTTAGGAAGTGGTTGGTGTAATTGAGAATGTGAGGAAGTGGTTGAAGTAGTGAATGTGAAGTGGTTGATGTAGTGAATGTAAGGAAAGTGTTGATGTAGTGAAGTAGAAGTATTGAAGTATTGAATGTGAAGTAGGTTGGAAATGTAGAATGTTGAGAAGTAAGTTGAATGTTAGTGAATGTGAAGGGTTGATTGTACTGAAGATAAGGAAGTGGTTGCCAAATTTTGAATGTGAAGAAGAGTTGAATGTGAATGTGAGAAGTGGTTGATGAGTGAATGTAGGGAATGTTTGATGTAGTGAATGTAGTTGATGTAGTGAATGTGAAGGTGTTAGTGAATGAGAAGTGGTTTGAATGAAGGTGAAATGTGAGAAGTGGTTGATTTATGAATGAAAAGTGGTTGAAGTAGTGAATGTGAAGGTGGTTGAAGTGTAAGTAGTTATCAGAAGTAAGTTGAGTAGTGAATGTAGGAAATGGTTGAAGTAGTAAGTTGAGGAAGGTGGTTGATGTATGAATGTGAGAAGTGGTTGAAGTAGTGAATGTGAGAAGTGGTTGATGTATGAATGGAGAAGTGGTTGGTTAGTGAATGTAAGGGTGGTTATGAATGTGAAGTGGTTGAATATAAGTAGAATATGAAGAAAGTGGTTAGAGTAGTGAATGTGAGTGGTTGATGAAGTGAATGTGAAGTGGATTGATGTTATAGATGTGAAGGTTGGAATTGAATATAAGTAGAATGTGAAGTGGTTGATGTAGTGAATGTGAAGTGGTTGGTGTAGTGAATGTGAAGTGGTTGAATGTAAGTGAATTGGTTGAAGTAGTTATGAAGTGGAATGAGTATGGAATGGATGTACTGAAGAATGGTTGAAGTGTGATTGTAGTGAATGTGAAGTGGTTGATGTATGAATGTGAAGTGGTTGATGTAGTGAATGTAAGTTGGTTGAAGTAAGTGGTTGGTGAGGTGGTTGATGGTTGAAGTAGAATGTGAGAAGTGGTTGATGTAGTGAATTGAGAAGTGGTTGATGTACAGATTGAAAAAGTGGTTGATGTAGAATGTGAGAAGTGGTTGGAAGTATGAATGTGAAGAAGTGGTTGATGTAAAAGATATGGAAAGTGTGAATGAAGTGAATGAGATTAGGTTGGAATGTAATGAATGGTTGAGAAGTGGTTGAATATTACTGGAATGTGAGGAAGTGGTTGAAGTAGTGAATGAAGTGGTTAGAATAAGTAGAATGAGAAGTGGAATTGAAGTAGTAGAAGAGAAGTGGTTGAATGTAGAATGAGAAGTGGTTGATGTACTGAATTGAAATTGGTTTGATGTAGTGAATGAGAAGTGGTTGAAGATGAATAAAAGTGGTTGATGTAGTGAATGTAGGAAGTGTTGAGGTAAGAATGTAGAAGTGGTTGGTGTAGTGAATGTGAAGTGGGTTGATGTAATTGAATGTGAAGTGGTTGATGTTAGTGGGTAGAGAAGTGGTTGTGATGAATGGAAGTGGTTGATGTAGTGAATGTGATTGGTTGATGTATGAATGTGAGAAGTGGTTTGAATGTAAGTGAATGGTTGAGAAGTGTTGATGGTTAAGTGAATGTGAGAAGTGGTTGAATTAGTAAGTGAAGTGGCTGAAGAGGAAGTGGTTGAAGTAGTGAATGTGAAGTGGTTGAAGTAGTGAATGTGATTGGTTGAAGTAATTGAATGTGAGAAGTGGTTGGATGAAGTGAATGTTGAAGTGGTTAAATGGTAGAATGTGAGAAGTGGAATTGGATGGTTAGATGTGAAGTGGTTGATGGTAGATGTGATTGGTTGAAGAGTGAATGTGAAGGAAGTTGGAAGAGTGAATGTGAGGAAGTGGTTGAAGTAGTGAATTGTGAGAAGTGGTTTGGAAGAGTGAATGTGAAGTGTTGAGAGTGAATGAGAGTGGTTAAGAGTGAATGTGAAGGGTTGGTTTAGTGGAAATTTATGATGAATTGGAGAAGTGGAATGTGAAGAAGGTGGTTGAAGCAGTGAATGGTGAAGAGTGGTTGAAGTAAGTGGGGATAATGAAGTGGTTGAAGAGGAATGTGGAAGTGGTTGAATGTAAGTAGAATGGTTGGAAGTGGTTGAATGGTTAAGTAGTAATGGAAGTGGTTGATGTAAGTAGAATGGGAAGGGTTGAATGTAAGTAGTTGGAGGGTGGTTGAATGGTTGTAGAATGTGAAAGTGGTTGGGTAAGTGAATGGTTGAGAAGTGGTTGATTGTTAAGTGAAGTGAGGAAGGTGGTTGAATGTAAGTAGAAAAGAAGTAAGTTGATGGTTGGAAAGTGAATGTAGAAGTGGTTGGGTAAGTAGAATAGAAGAAGTGGTTGTGAAGAATGGTTGAAAGTGGAATTAAGGTTAAGTGAATGAAGTGGTTTGGAAGCAGTGAATGTGAAGGGAAGGGTTGAATGTAGGGGTGGTTGAGGTGGTTGATGGTTGAAGCAGGAATGAAGTGGTTGATGTAGTGAATTGAAGGGTTGGTTGTAGTGAATGTGGTGGTTGAGTAGTGAATTGAGAAGGGTAGTATGAAGTAGAATGGTTGAGATTAAGTTGAATATGAAGTAAGAATATGAAGAAATAAGGTTAAGTGTTAATTGGATGGTTGAAGGGTTGAATGTGAGAGAATATGAGAAAGTGAAAAGTAAGTAGAATGTGAAGTGGTTATGGTAAGAATTGAAGTGGTTAATGGTAAGTAGGGAATGGTTAACTGAGAAGTGGTTATAAGTAAGGAAGTATGAAGTGGTTGAAATGTGAATTGTTGAAGGGTTGAAGTAAGTGGAATGTGAAGAAGTGGTTGAAGTAGTGAATGGAAGTGGTTGATGTAGTGAATGTGAGAAGGTGGGTTGAAGTAGTGAATGTGAAGTGGTTGATGTAGTGAATATGAGAAATGGTTATGAAGTGAATGTGAAGTGGTTAGAAGTAGTGGAATGTGAAGTGGGGAATGGTTACTGGGTGTGAAGTGGTTGATGTGGAAGTGAATGGTTGAAGTGGTTGATGTGGTAAGATGTGTGAGAAGTGGTTGATGTAGTGAAGTGAAGTGGTTGATGTTATGAATGTGAAGTGGTTGATGTAGTGAATGTGAGAAGTGGTTTGAGTAGTGAATTGAAGGGTTGGTTGAAGAAGTGAATGTGAGAAGTGTTGATTTAGTGAATGTGAGAAGTGTTGATGAAGTGAATGTGAAAAGTGTTGATGTAGTGAATGTGAGAAGTGTTGATGTAGTGAATGTGAGAAGTGTTGATGTAGTGAATGTGAGTAGTGTTGATGTAGTGAATGTGAGAAGTGTTGATGTAGTGAATGTGAGAAGTGGTCGATGTTGTGAATATGAGAAGTGTTGATGTAGTGAATGTGAGAAGTGGTTGAAGTAGTGAATGGGAGAAGTGTTTGAAGTAGTGAATGTGAGAAGTGATTGAAGTAGTGAATGTGAGAAGTGGTTGAAGTAGTGAATGTGAGAAGTGTAGATGTAGTGAATGTGAGAAGTGTTGATGTAGTGAATGTGAGAAGTGGTTGAAGTAGTGAATGTGAGAAGTGGTTGAAGTAGTGAATGTGAGAAGTGGTTGAAGAAGTGGTTGAGTAGTGAATGTGAGAAGTGTTGATGTAGTGAATGTGAGAAGTGTTGATGTAGTGAATGTGAGAAGTGTTGATGTAGTGAATGTGAGAAGTGTTGATGTAGTGAATGTGAGAAGTGTTGATGTAGTGAATGTGAGAAGTGTTGATGTAGTGAATGTGAGAAGTGTTGATGTAGTGAATGTGAGAAGTGGTGATGTAGTGAATGTGAGAAGTGATGTATGAATGTGAGAAGTGGTTGAAGTAGTGAATGTGAGAAGTGGTTGAGAAGTGAGAAGTGGTTGAAGTAGTGAATGTGAGAAGTGGTTGAAGTAGTGAATGTAAGAAGTGTTGAAGTAGTGAATGTGAGAAGTGGTTGAAGTAGTGAATGTGAGAAGTGTTTGAAGTAGTGAATGTGAGAAGTGATTGAAGTAGTGAATGTGAGAAGTGGTTGAAGTAGTGAATGTGAGAAGTGGTTGAAGTAGTGAATGTGAGAAGTGTAGAAGTAGTGAATGTGAGAAGTGTTGATGTAGTGAATGTGAGAAGTGGTTGAAGTGAATGTGAGAAGTGGTTGATGTAGTGAATGTGAGAAGTGTTGATGTAGTGAATGTGAGAAGTGGTTGATGTAGTGAATGTGAGAAGTGGTTGATGTAGTGAATGTGAGAAGTGTTGATGTAGTGAATGTGAGAAGTGGTTGATGTAGTGAATGTGAGAAGTGGTTGATGTAGTGAATGTGAGAAGTGGTTGATGTAGTGAATGTGAGAAGTGTTGATGTAGTGAATGTGAGAAGTGGTTGATGTAGTGAATGTGAGAAGTGTTGATGTAGTGAATGTGAGAAGTGTTGATGTAGTGAATGTGAGAAGTGTTGATGTAGTGAATGTGAGAAGTGTTGATGTAGTGAATGTGAGAAGTGTTGATGTAGTGAATGTGAGAAGTGGTTGATGTAGTGAATGTGAGAAGTGTTGATGTAGTGAATGTGAGAAGTGGTTGAAGTAGTGAATGTGAGAAGTGGTTGATGTAGTGAATGTGAGAAGTGGTTGATGTAGTGAATGTGAGAAGTGGTTGAAGTAGTGAATGTGAGAAGTGGTTGATGTAGTGAATGTGAGAAGTGGTTGAAGTAGTGAATGTGAGAAGTGGTTGATGTAGTGAATGTGAGAAGTGGTTGAAGTAGTGAATGTGAGAAGTGGTTGATGTAGTGAATGTGAGAAGTGGTTGATGTAGTGAATGTGAGAAGTGGTTGAAGTAGTGAATGTGAGAAGTGGTTGATGTAGTGAATGTGAGAAGTGGTTGAAGTAGTGAATGTGAGAAGTGGTTGATTGAAGTAGTGAATGTGAGAAGTGGTTGATGTAGTGAATGTGAGAAGTGGTTGAAGTAGTGAATGTGAGAAGTGGTTGATGTAGTGAATGTGAGAAGTGGTTGATGTAGTGAATGTGAGAAGTGGTTGATGTAGTGAATGTGAGAAGTGGTTGATGTAGTGAATGTGAGAAGTGGTTGATGTAGTGAATGTGAGAAGTGGTTGATGTAGTGAATGTGAGAAGTGGTTGATGTAGTGAATGTGAGAAGTGGTTGATGTAGTGAATGTGAGAAGTGGTTGATGTAGTGAATGTGAGAAGTGGTTGATGTAGTGAATGTGGTTGATGTAGTGAATGTGAGAAGTGGTTGAAGTAGTGAATGTGAGAAGTGGTTGATGTAGTGAATGTGAGAAGTGGTTGATGTAGTGAATGTGAGAAGTGGTTGATGTAGTGAATGTGAGAAGTGGTTGATGTAGTGAATGTGAGAAGTGGTTGATGTAGTGAATGTGAGAAGTGGTTGAAGTAGTGAATGTGAGAAGTGGTTGAAGTAGTGAATGTGAGAAGTGGTTGAAGTAGTGAATGTGAGAAGTGGTTGATGTAGTGAATGTGAGAAGTGGTTGATGTAGTGAATGTGAGAAGTGGTTGATGTAGTGAATGTGAGAAGTGGTTGAAGTAGTGAATGTGAGAAGTGGTTGATGTAGTGAATGTGAGAAGTGGTTGATGTAGTGAATGTGAGAAGTGGTTGATGTAGTGAATGTGAGAAGTGGTGAAGTAGTGAATGTGAGAAGTGTTGATGTAGTGAATGTGAGAAGTGTTGATGTAGTGAATGTGAGAAGTGTTGATGTAGTGAATGTGAGAAGTGTTGATGTAGTGAATGTGAGAAGTGTTGATGTAGTGAATGTGAGAAGTGTTGATGTAGTGAATGTGAGAAGTGTTGATGTAGTGAATGTGAGAAGTGGTTGATGTAGTGAATGTGAGAAGTGGTTGATGTAGTGAATGTGAGAAGTGAATGTGAGAAGTGGTTGAAGTAGTGAATGTGAGAAGTGGTTGATGTAGTGAATGTGAGAAGTGGTTGAAGTAGTGAATGTGAGAAGTGGTTGAAGTAGTGAATGTGAGAAGTGGTTGAAGTAGTGAATGTGAGAAGTGGTTGAAGTAGTGAATGTGAGAAGTGGTTGAAGTAGTGAATGTGAGAAGTGGATGAAATAGTGATTGTGAGAAGTGGTTGAAGTAGTTGAAAGTGGTTGAGTGAATGTGAGAAGTGGTTGAAGTAGTGAATGTGAGAAGTGGTTGAAGTAGTGAATGTGAGAAGTGGTTGAAGTAGTGAATGTGAGAAGTGGTTGAAGTAGTGAATGTGAGAGTGAATGTGAGAAGTGGTTGAAGTAGTGAATGTGAGAAGTGGTTGAAGTAGTGAATGTGAGAAGTGGTTGAAGTAGTGAATGTGAGAAGTGGTTGATGTAGTGAATGTGAGAAGTGGTTGATGTAGTGAATGTGAGAAGATGTAGTGAATGTGAGAAGTGATGTAGTGAATGTGAGAAGTGTTGATGTAGTGAATGTGAGAAGTGTTGATGTAGTGAATGTGAGAAGTGTTGATGTAGTGAATGTGAGAAGTGTTGATGTAGTGAATGTGAGAAGTGGTTGATGTAGTGAATGTGAGAAGTGTTGATGTAGTGAATGTGAGAAGTGTTGATGTAGTGAATGTGAGAAGTGTTGATGTAGTGATTGTGAGAAGTGTTGATGTAGTGAATGTGAGAAGTGTTGTAGTGAATGTGAGAAGTGTTGATGTAGTGAATGTGAGAAGTGTTGATGTAGTGAATGTGAGAAGTGTTGATGTAGTGAATGTGAGAAGTGTTGATGTAGTGAATGTGAGAAGTGTAGTGAATGTGAGAAGTGTTGATGTAGTGAATGTGAGAAGTGTTGATGTAGTGAATGTGAGAAGTGTTGATGTAGTGAATGTGAAAAGTGTTGATGTAGTGAATGTGAGAAGTGTTGATGTAGTGAATGTGAGAAGTGGTTGATGTAGTGAATGTGAAAAGTGTTGATGTAGTGAATGTGAGAAGTGGTTGATGTAGTGAATTTTAGAAGTGGTTGATGTAGTGAATGTGAGAAGTGGTTGATGTAGTGAATGTGAGAAGTGTTGATGTAGTGAATGTGAGAAGTGGTTGATGTTGTGAATGTGAGAAGTGTTGATGTAGTGAATGTGAGAAGTGTTGATGTAGTGAATGTGAGAAGTGTTGATGTAGTGAATGTGAGAAGTGGTTGATGTAGTGAATGTGAGAAGTGTTGATGTAGTGAATGTGAGAAGTGTTGATGTAGTGAATGTGAGAAGTGGTTGATGTAGTGAATGTGAGAAGTGTTGATGTAGTGAATGTGAGAAGTGTTGATGTAGTGAATGTGAGAAGTGTTGATGTAGTGAATGTGAGAAGTGGTTGAAGCAGTGAATGTGAGAAGTGGTTGAAGTAGTGAATGTGAGAAGTGGTTGATGTAGTGAATGTGAGAAGTGGTTGAAGTAGTGAATGTGAGAAGTGGTTGAAGCAGTGAATGTGAGAAGTGGTTGAAGTAGTGAATGTGAGAAGTGGTCGATGTAGTGAATGTGAGGAGTGGTTTAAGTAGTGAATGTGAGAAGTGTTGATGTAGTGAATGTGAGAAGTGGTTGAAGTAGTGAATGTGAGAAGTGTTGATGTAGTGAATGTGAGAAGTGTTGATGTAGTGAATGTGAGAAGTGTTGATGCAGTGAATGTGAGAAGTGTTGATGTAGTGAATGTGAGAAGTGTTGATGTAGTGAATGTGAGAAGTGTTGATGTAGTGAATGTGAGAAGTGTTGATGTAGTGAATGTGAGAAGTGTTGATGTAGTGAATGTGAGAAGTGTTGATGTAGTGAATGTGAGAAGTGGTTGAAGTAGGTTGAAGTAGTGAATGTGAGAAGTGGTTGAAGTAGTGAATGTGAGAAGTGGTTGAAGTAGTGAATGTGAGAAGTGGTTGAAGTAGTGAATGTGAGAAGTGGTTGAAGTAGTGAATGTGAGAAGTGGTTGAAGTAGTGAATGTGAGAAGTGGTTGAAGTAGTGAATGTGAGAAGTGGTTGAAGTAGTGAATGTGAGAAGTGGTTGAAGTAGTGAATGTGAGAAGTGGTTGAAGTAGTGAATGTGAGAAGTGGTTGATGTAGTGAATGTGAGAAGTGTTGATGTAGTGAATGTGAGAAGTGTTGATGTAGTGAATGTGAGAAGTGGTTGATGTAGTGAATGTGAGAAGTGTTGATGTAGTGAATGTGAGAAGTGTTGATGTAGTGAATGTGAGAAGTGTTGATGTAGTGAATGTGAGAAGTGTTGATGTAGTGAATGTGAGAAGTGTTGATGTAGTGAATGTGAGAAGTGTTGATGTAGTGAATGTGAGAAGTGTTGATGTAGTGAATGTGAGAAGTGGTTGATGTAGTGAATGTGAGAAGTGTTGATGTAGTGAATGTGAGAAGTGGTGAAGTAGTGAATGTGAGAAGTGTTGATGTTGTGAATGTGAGAAGTGTTGATGTAGTGAATGTGATAAGTGGTTGAAGTAGTGAATGTGAGAAGTGGTTGATGTAGTGAATGAGAGAAGTGGTTGACGTAGTGAATGTGGTTGGTGTAGTGAATGTGAGAAGTGGTTGATGTAGTGAATGTGAGAAGTGGTTGATGTAGTGAATGTGAGAAGTGGTTGATGTAGTGAATGTGAGAAGTGGTTGATGTAGTGAATGTGAAAGTGTTGATGTAGTGAATGTGAGAAGTGGTGATGTAGTGAATGTGAGAAGTGGTTGATGTAGTGAATGTGAGAAGTGGTTGATGTAGTGAATGTGAGAAGTGGTTGATGTAGTGAATGTGAGAAGTGGTTGATGTAGTGAATGTGAGAAGTGGTTGATGTAGTGAATGTGAGAAGTGGTTGATGTAGTGAATGTGAGAAGTGGTTGATGTAGTGAATGTGAGAAGTGGTTGATGTAGTGAATGTGAGAAGTGGTTGATGTAGTGAATGTGAGAAGTGGTTGATGTAGTGAATGTGAGAAGTGGTTGATGTAGTGAATGTGAGAAGTGGTTGATGTAGTGAATGTGAGAAGTGGTTGATGTAGTGAATGTGAGAAGTGGTTGATGTAGTGAATGTGGTTGATAAAGTGAATGTGAGAAGTGGTTGATGTAGTGAATGTGAGAAGTGGTTGAAGTAGTGAATGTGAGAAGTGGTTGATGTAGTGAATGTGAGAAGTGGTTGATGTAGTGAATGTGAGAAGTGAGAAGTGGTGATGTAGTGAATGTGAGAAGTGGTTGATGTAGTGAATGTGAGAAGTGTTGATGTAGTGAATGTGAGAAGTGTTGATGTAGTGAATGTGAGAAGTGTTGATGTAGTGAATGTGAGAAGTGTTGATGTAGTGAATGTGAGAAGTGTTGATGTAGTGAATGTGAGAAGTGTTGATGTAGTGAATGTGAGAAGTGTTGATGTAGTGAATGTGAGAAGTGTTGATGTAGTGAATGTGAGAAGTGTTGATGTAGTGAATGTGAGAAGTGTTGATGTAGTGAATGTGAGAAGTGGTTGATGTAGTGAATGTGAGAAGTGGTTGATGTAGTGAATGTGAGAAGTGGTTGAAGTAGTGAATGTGAGAAGTGGTTGAAGTAGTGAATGTGAGAAGTGGTTGAAGTAGTGAATGTGAGAAGTGGTTGAAGTAGTGAATGTGAGAAGTGGTTGAAGTAGTGAATGTGAGAAGTGGTTGAAGTAGTGAATGTGAGAAGTGGTTGAAGTAGTGAATGTGAGAAGTGGTTGAAGTAGTGAATGTGAGAAGTGGTTGAAGTAGTGAATGTGAGAAGTGGTTGAAG
Source organism: Cherax quadricarinatus (assembly GCF_038502225.1). Classification (NCBI taxonomy): domain Eukaryota; kingdom Metazoa; phylum Arthropoda; class Malacostraca; order Decapoda; family Parastacidae; genus Cherax; species Cherax quadricarinatus. Next base: position 78,761 of record NW_027195960.1, on the reverse strand, counting down.
TAGTGAATGTGAGAAGTGGTTGAAGTAGTGAATGTGAGAAGTGGTTGAAGTAGTGAATGTGAGAAGTGGTTGAAGTAGTGAATGTGAGAAGTGGTTGAAGTAGTGAATGTGAGAAGTGGTTGAAGTAGTGAATGTGAGAAGTGGTTGAAGTAGTGAATGTGAGAAGTGGTTGAAGTAGTGAATGTGAGAAGTGGTTGATGTAGTGAATGTGAGAAGTGGTTGATGTAGTGAATGTGAGAAGTGGTTGATGTAGTGAATGTGAGAAGTGGTTGATGTAGTGAATGTGAGAAGTGGTTGATGTAGTGAATGTGAGAAGTGGTTGATGTACTGAATGTGAGAAGTGTTGATGTAGTGAATGTGAGAAGTGGTTGTTGTAGTGTATGTGAGATGTGTTTATGTAGTGAATGTGAGAAGTGGTTGAAGTAGTGAATGTGAGAAGTGTTGATGTAGTGAATGTGAGAAGTGGTTGATGTAGTGAATGTGAGAAGTATTTGATGTAGTGAATGTGAGAAGTGGTTGATGTAGTGAATGTGAGAAGTGGTTGAAGTAGTGAATGTGAGAAGTGTTGATGTAGTGAATGTGAGAAGTGGTGATGTAGTGAATGTGAGAAGTGTTGATGTAGTGAAAGTGAGAAGTGTTGATGTAGTGAATGTGAGAAGTGTTGATGTAGTGAATGTGAGAAGTGTTGATGTAGTGAATGTGAGAAGTGTTGATGTAGTGAATGTGAGAAGTGTTGATGTAGTGAATGTGAGAAGTGGTTGATGTAGTGAATGTGAGAAGTGGTTGATGTGAATGTGAATGTGAGAAGTGTTGATGTAGTGAATGTGAGAAGTGGTTGATGTAGTGAATGTGAGAAGTGGTTAGTGAATGTAGTGAATGTGAGAAGTGTTGATGTAGTGAATGTGAGAAGTGTTGATGTAGTGAATGTGAGAAGTGTTGATGTAGTGAATGTGAGAAGTGTTGATGTAGTGAATGTGAGAAGTGTTGATGTAGTGAATGTGAGAAGTGGTTGATGTAGTGAATGTGAGAAGTGTTGATGTAGTGAATGTGAGAAGTGTTGATGTAGTGAATGTGAGAAGTGGTTGAAGTAGTGAATGTGAGAAGTGGTTGAAGTAGTGAATGTGAGAAGTGGTTGAAGTAGTGAATGTGAGAAGTGGTTGAAGTAGTGAATGTGAGAAGTGGTTGAAGTAGTGAATGTGAGAAGTGGTTGAAGTAGTGAATGTGAGAAGTGGTTGAAGTAGTGAATGTGAGAAGTGGTTGAAGTAGTGAATGTGAGAAGTGGTTGAAGTAGTGAATGTGAGAAGTGGTTGATGTAGTGAATGTGAGAAGTGGTTGATGTAGTGAATGTGAGAAGTGGTTGATGTAGTGAATGTGAGAAGTGGTTGATGTAGTGAATGTGAGAAGTGTTGATGTAGTGAATGTGAGAAGTGGTTGATGTAGTGAATGTGAGAAGTGTTGATGTAGTGAATGTGAGAAGTGTTTGATGTAGTGAATGTGAGAAGTGTTGATGTAGTGAATGTGAGAAGTGTTGATGTAGTGAATGTGAGAAGTGTTGATGTAGTGAATGTGAGAAGTGTTGATGTAGTGAATGTGAGAAGTGTTGATGTAGTGAATGTGAGAAGTGTTGATGTAGTGAATGTGAGAAGTGTTGATGTAGTGAATGTGAGAAGTGTTGATCTGTGAATGTGAGAAGTGTTGATGTAGTGAATGTGAGAAGTGTTGATGTAGTGAATGTGAGAAGTGTTGATGTAGTGAATGTGAGAAGTGTTGATGTAGTGAATGTGAGAAGTGTTGATGTAGTGAATGTGAGAAGTGTTGATGTAGTGAATGTGAGAAGTGTTGATGTAGTGAATGTGAGAAGTGGTTGATGTAGTGAATGTGAGAAGTGGTTGATGTAGTGAATGTGGTTGATGTAGTGAATGTGAGAAGTGGTTGAAGTAGTGAATGTGAGAAGTGTTGATGTAGTGAATGTGAGAAGTGGTTGATGTAGTGAATGTGAGAAGTGGTTGATGTAGTGAATGTGAGAAGTGGTTGATGTAGTGAATGTGAGAAGTGGTTGATGTAGTGAATGTGAGAAGTGGTTGATGTAGTGAATGTGAGAAGTGGTTGATGTAGTGAATGTGAGAAGTGGTTGAAGTAGTGAATGTGAGAAGTGGTTGAAGTAGTGAATGTGAGAAGTGGTTGATGTAGTGAATGTGAGAAGTGGTTGAAGTAGTGAATGTGAGAAGTGGTTGAAGTAGTGAATGTGAGAAGTGGTTGAAGTAGTGAATGTGAGAAGTGGTTGAAGTAGTGAATGTGAGAAGTGGTTGAAGTAGTGAATGTGAGAAGTGGTTGAAGTAGTGAATGTGAGAAGTGGTTGATGTAGTGAATGTGAGAAGTGGTTGATGTAGTGAATGTGAGACATGTTGATGTAGTGAATGTAAGAAGTGTTGAAGTAGTGAATGTGAGAAGTGTTGATGTGAATGTGAGAAGTGATGTAGTGAATGTGAGAAGTGTTGATGTAGTGAATGTGAGTGTTGATGTAGTGAATGTGAGAAGTGTTGATGTAGTGAATGTGAGAAGTGTTGATGTAGTGAATGTGAGAAGTGTTGATGTAGTGAATGTGAGAAGTGTTGATGTAGTGAATGTGAGAAGTGTTGATGTAGTGAATGTGAGAAGTGTTGATGTAGTGAATGTGAGAAGTGGTTGAAGTAGTGAATGTGAGAAGTGGTTGAAGTAGTGAATGTGAGAAGTGGTTGAAGTAGTGAATGTGAGAAGTGGTTGAAGTAGTGAATGTGAGAAGTGGTTGAAGTAGTGAATGTGAGAAGTGGAAGTAGTGAATGTGAGAAGTGGTTGAAGTAGTGAATGTGAGAAGTGGTTGAAGTAGTGAATGTGAGAAGTGGTTGATGTAGTGAATGTGAAAGTGTGAATGTGAGAAGTGTTGATGTAGTGAAAGTGAGAAGTGTTGATGTAGTGAATGTGAGAAGTGTTGATGTAGTGAATGTGAGAAGTGTTGATGTAGTGAATGTGAGAAGTGTTGATGTAGTGAATGTGAGAAGTGTTGATGTAGTGAATGTGAGAAGTGTTGATGTAGTGAATGTGAGAAGTGTTGATGTAGTGAATGTGAGAAGTGTTGATGTAGTGAATGTGAGAAGTGTTGATGTAGTGAATGTGAGAAGTGTTGATGTAGTGAATGTGAGAAGTGTTGATGTAGTGAATGTGAGAAGTGTTGATGTAGTGAATGTGAGAAGTGGTTGATGTAGTGAATGTGAGAAGTGGTTGATGTAGTGAATGAGAGAAGTGGTTGATGTAGTGAATGTGGTTGGTGTAGTGAATGTGAGAAGTGGTTGAAGTAGTGAATGTGAGAAGTGTTGATGTAGTGAATGTGAGAAGTGGTTGATGTAGTGAATGTGAGAAGTGGTTGATGTAGTGAATGTGAGAAGTGGTTGATGTAGTGAATGTGAGAAGTGGTTGATGTAGTGAATGTGAGAAGTGGTTGAAGTAGTGAATGTGAGAAGTGGTTGATGTAGTGAATGTGAGAAGTGGTTGATGTAGTGAATGTGAGAAGTGGTTGATGTAGTGAATGTGAGAAGTGGTTGATGTAGTGAAAGTGAGAAGTGGTTGATGTTGTGAATGTGAGAAGTGGTTGATGTAGTGAATGTGAGAAGTGGTTGAAGTAGTGAATGTGAGAAGTGGTTGAAATAGTGAATGTGAGAAGTGGTTGATGTAGTGAATGTGAGAAGTGTTGATGTAGTGAATGTGAGAAGTGGTTGAATGAATGTGAGAAGTGGTTGAAGTAGTGAATGTGAGAAGTGGTTGATGTAGTGAATGTGAGAAGTGGTTGATGTAGTGAATGTGAGAAGTGGTTGAAGTAGTGAATGTGAGAAGTGGTTGATGTAGTGAATGTGAGAAGTGGTTGATGTAGTGAATGTGAGAAGTGGTTGATGTAGTGAATGTGAGAAGTGGTTGATGTAGTGAATGTGAGAAGTGGTTGATGTAGTGAATGTGAGAAGTGGTTGATGTAGTGAATGTGAGAAGTGGTTGATGTAGTGAATGTGAGAAGTGGTTGATGTAGTGAATGTGAGAAGTGGTTGATGTAGTGAATGTGAGAAGTGGTTGATGTAGTGAATGTGAGAAGTGGTTGATGTAGTGAATGTGAGAAGTGGTTGATGTAGTGAATGTGAGAAGTGGTTGATGTAGTGAATGTGAGAAGTGGTTGATGTAGTGAATGTGAGAAGTGGTTGATGTAGTGAATGTGAGAAGTGGTTGAAGTAGTGAATGTGAGAAGTGGTTGATGTAGTGAATGTGAGAAGTGGTTGATGTAGTGAATGTGAGAAGTGGTTGAAGTAGTGAATGTGAGAAGTGGTTGATGTACTGAATGTGAGAAGTGGTTGATGTAGTGAATGTGAGAAGTGGTTGAAGTAGTGAATGTGAGAAGTGGTTGATGTAGTGAATGTGAGAAGTGTTGATGTAGTGAATGTGAGAAGTGTTGATGTAGTGAATGTGAGAAGTGTTGATGTAGTGAATGTGAGAAGTGTTGATGTAGTGAATGTGAGAAGTGTTGATGTAGTGAATGTGAGAAGTGTTGATGTAGTGAATGTGAGAAGTGTTGATGTAGTGAATGTGAGAAGTGTTGATGTAGTGAATGTGAGAAGTGTTGATGTAGTGAATGTGAGAAGTGTTGATGTAGTGAATGTGAGAAGTGTTGATGTAGTGAATGTGAGAAGTGGTTGATGTAGTGAATGTGAGAAGTGGTTGATGTAGTGAATGTGGTTGATGTAGTGAATGTGAGAAGTGGTTGAAGTAGTGAATGTGAGAAGTGGTTGAAGCAGTGAATGTGAGAAGTGGTTGAAGTAGTGAATGTGAGAAGTGGTTGAAGTAGTGAATGTGAGAAGTGGTTGAAGTAGTGAATGTGAGAAGTGGTTGAAGTAGTGAATGTGAGAAGTGGTTGATGTAGTGAATGTGAGAAGTGGTTGAAGTAGTGAATGTGAGAAGTGGTTGAAGTAGTGAATGTGAGAAGTGGTTGAAGTAGTGAATGTGAGAAGTGGTTGAAGTAGTGAATGTGAGAAGTGGTTGAAGTAGTGAATGTGAGAAGTGGTTGAAGTAGTGAATGTGAGAAGTGGTTGAAGTAGTGAATGTGAGAAGTGGTTGAAGTAGTGAATGTGAGAAGTGGTTGATGTAGTGAATGTGAGAAGTGGTTGATGTAGTGAATGTGAGAAGTGGTTGATGTAGTGAATGTGAGAAGTGGTTGATGTAGTGAATGTGAGAAGTGGTTGAAGTAGTGAATGTGAGAAGTGGTTGAAGTAGTGAATGTGAGAAATGTTGATGTAGTGAATGTGAGAAGTGGTTGAAGTAGTGAATGTGAGAAGTGTTGATGTAGTGAATGTGAGTAGTGTTGATGTAGTGAATGTGAGAAGTGTTGATGTAGTGAATGTGAGAAGTGGTCGATGTTGTGAATATGAGAAGTGTTGATGTAGTGAATGTGAGAAGTGTTGATGTAGTGAATGTGAGAAGTGTTGATGTAGTGAATGTGAGAAGTGGTTGATGTAGTGAATGTGAGAAGTGTTGATGTAGTGAATGTGAGAAGTGGTTGAAGTAGTGAATGTGAGAAGTGTTGATGCAGTGAATGTGAGAAGTGTTGATGTAGTGAATGTGAGAAGTGGTTGATGTAGTGAATGTGAGAAGTATTGATGTAGTGAATGTGAAAAGTGTTGATGCAGTGAATGTGAGAAGTGTTGATGTAGTGAATGTGAGAAGTGTTGATGTAGTGAATGTGAGAAGTGTTGATGTAGTGAATGTGAGAAGTGGTTGATGTAGTGAATGTGAGAAGTGGTTGATGTAGTGAATGTGAGAAGTGGTTGATGTAGTGAATGTGAGAAGTGGTTGATGTAGTGAATGTGAGAAGTGGTTGATGTAGTGAATGTGAGAAGTGGTTGATGTAGTGAATGTGAGAAGTGGTTGATGTAGTGAATGTGAGAAGTGTTGATGTAGTGAATGTGAGAAGTGTTGATGTAGTGAATGTGAGAAGTGTTGATGTAGTGAATGTGAGAAGTGTTGATGTAGTGAATGTGAGAAGTGTTGATGTAGTGAATGTGAGAAGTGTTGATGTAGTGAATGTGAGAAGTGTTGATGTAGTGAATGTGAGAAGTGTTGATGTAGTGAATGTGAGAAGTGTTGATGTAGTGAATGTGAGAAGTGTTGATGTAGTGAATGAGAGAAGATGTTGATGTAGTGAATGTGGTTGATGTAGTGAATGTGAGAAGTGGTTGAAGTAGTGAATGTGAGAAGTGTTGATGTAGTGAATGTGAGAAGTGTTGATGTAGTGAATGTGAGAAGTGTTGATGTAGTGAATGTGAGAAGTGGTTGATGTAGTGAATGTGAGAAGTGATGTTGCTGTAGTGCATGTGAGAAGTGGTTGATGTAGTGAATGTGAGAAGTGTTGATGTAGTGAATGTGAGAAGTGGTTGATGTAGTGAATGTGAGAAGTGGTTGATGTAGTGAATGTGAGAAGTGGTTGAAGTAGTGAATGTGAGAAGTGGTTGAAGTAGTGAATGTGAGAAGTGGTTGAAGTAGTGAATGTGAGAAGTGGTTGAAGTAGTGAATGTGAGAAGTGGTTGAAGTAGTGAATGTGAGAAGTGGTTGAAGTAGTGAATGTGAGAAGTGGTTGAAGTAGTGAATGTGAGAAGTGGTTGAAGTAGTGAATGTGAGAAGTGGTTGAAGTAGTGAATGTGAGAAGTGGTTGAAGTAGTGAATGTGAGAAGTGGTTGAAGTAGTGAATGTGAGAAGTGGTTGAAGTAGTGAATGTGAGAAGTGGTTGAAGTAGTGAATGTGAGAAGTGGTTGAAGTAGTGAATGTGAGAAGTGGTTGATGTAGTGAATGTGAGAAGTGGTTGAAGTAGTGAATGTGAGAAGTGGTTGATGTAGTGAATGTGAGAAGTGGTTGAAGTAGTGAATGTGAGAAGTGTTGATGTAGTGAATGTGAGAAGTGGTTGATGTAGTGAATGTGAGAAGTGTTGATGTAGTGAATGTGAGAAGTGTTGATGTAGTGAATGTGAGAAGTGTTGATGTAGTGAATGTGAGAAGTGTTGATGTAGTGAATGTGAGAAGTGTTGATGTAGTGAATGTGAGAAGTGTTGATGTAGTGAATGTGAGAAGTGGTTGATGTAGTGAATGTGAGAAGTGTTGATGTAGTGAATGTGAGAAGTGGTTGATGTAGTGAATGTGAGAAGTGGTTGATGTAGTGAATGTGAGAAGTGGTTGAAGTAGTGAATGTGAGAAGTGGTTGATGTAGTGAATGTGAGAAGTGGTTGAAGTAGTGAATGTGAGAAGTGGTTGAAGTAGTGAATGTGAGAAGTGGTTGAAGTAGTGAATGTGAGAAGTGGTTGAAGTAGTGAATGTGAGAAGTGGTTGAAGTAGTGAATGTGAGAAGTGGTTGAAGTAGTGAATGTGAGAAGTGGTTGAAGTAGTGAATGTGAGAAGTGGTTGAAGTAGTGAATGTGAGAAGTGGTTGAAGTAGTGAATGTGAGAAGTGGTTGAAGTAGTGAATGTGAGAAGTGGTTGATGTAGTGAATGTGAGAAGTGTTGATGTAGTGAATGTGAGAAGTGTTGATGTAGTGAATGTGAGAAGTGGTTGATGTAGTGAATGTGAGAAGTGTTGATGTAGTGAATGTGAGAAGTGTTGATGTAGTGAATGTGAGAAGTGTTGATGTAGTGAATGTGAGAAGTGTTGATGTAGTGAATGTGAGAAGTGTTGATGTAGTGAATGTGAGAAGTGTTGATGTAGTGAATGTGAGAAGTGTTGATGTAGTGAATGTGAGAAGTGTTGATGTAGTGAATGTGAGAAGTGTTGATGAAGTGAATGTGAGAAGTGGTTGATGTACTGAATGTGAAAAGTGTTGATGTAGTGAATGTGAGAAGTGGTGAAGTAGTGAATGTGAGAAGTGTTGATGTAGTGAATGTGAGAAGTGTTGATGTAGTGAATGTGAGAAGTGGTTGAAGTAGTGAATGTGAGAGGTGGTTGATGTAGTGAATGTGAGAAGTGGTTGAAGTAGTGAATGTGAGAAGTGGTTGATGTAGTGAATGAGAGAAGTGGTTGATGTAGTGAATGTGGTTGGTGTAGTGAATGTGAGAAGTGGTTGAAGTAGTGAATGTGAGAAGTGGTTGATGTAGTGAATGTGAGAAGTGGTTGATGTAGTGAATGTGAGAAGTGGTTGAAGTAGTGAATGTGAGAAGTGGTTGATGTAGTGAATGTGAGAAGTGGTTGATGTAGTGAATGTGAGAAGTGGTTGATGTAGTGAATGTGAGAAGTGGTTGAAGTAGTGAATGTGAGAAGTGGTTGATGTAGTGAATGTGAGAAGTGGTTGATGTAGTGAATGTGAGAAGTGGTTGAAGTAGTGAATGTGAGAAGTGGTTGAAGTAGTGAATGTGAGAAGTGGTTGAAGTAGTGAATGTGAGAAGTGGTTGATGTAGTGAATGTGAGAAGTGGTTGATGTAGTGAATGTGAGAAGTGGTTGATGTAGTGAATGTGAGAAGTGGTTGATGTAGTGAATGTGAGAAGTGGTTGATGTAGTGAATGTGAGAAGTGGTTGATGTAGTGAATGTGAGAAGTGGTTGATGTAGTGAATGTGAGAAGTGGTTGAAGTAGTGAATGTGAGAAGTGGTTGATGTAGTGAATGTGAGAAGTGGTTGAAGTAGTGAATGTGAGAAGTGGTTGATGTAGTGAATGTGAGAAGTGGTTGATGTAGTGAATGTGAGAAGTGGTTGATGTAGTGAATGTGAGAAGTGGTTGATGTAGTGAATGTGAGAAGTGGTTGATGTAGTGAATGTGAGAAGTGGTTGATGTAGTGAATGTGAGAAGTGGTTGAAGTAGTGAATGTGAGAAGTGTTGATGTAGTGAATGTGAGAAGTGGTTGATGTAGTGAATGTGAGAAGTGGTTGATGTAGTGAATGTGAGAAGTATTTGATGTAGTGAATGTGAGAAGTGGTTGATGTAGTGAATGTGAGAAGTGGTTGAAGTAGTGAATGTGAGAAGTGGTTGAAGTAGTGAATGTGAGAAGTGGTTGATGTAGTGAATGTGAGAAGTGGTTGATGTAGTGAATGTGAGAAGTGGTTGATGTAGTGAATGTGAGAAGTGGTTGATGTAGTGAATGTGAGAAGTGGTTGATGTAGTGAATGTGAGAAGTGGTTGATGTAGTGAATGTGAGAAGTGGTTGAAGTAGTGAATGTGAGAAGTGGTTGAAGTAGTGAATGTGAGAAGTGGTTGAAGTAGTGAATGTGAGAAGTGGTTGAAGTAGTGAATGTGAGAAGTGGTTGATGTACTGAATGTGAGAAGTGGTTGATGTAGTGAATGTGAGAAGTGGTTGAAGTAGTGAATGTGAGAAGTGGTTGATGTAGTGAATGTGAGAAGTGTTGATGTAGTGAATGTGAGAAGTGTTGATGTAGTGAATGTGAGAAGTGGTTGATGTAGTGAATGTGAGAAGTGTTGATGTAGTGAATGTGAGAAGTGTTGATGTAGTGAATGTGAGAAGTGTTGATGTAGTGAATGTGAGAAGTGTTGATGTAGTGAATGTGAGAAGTGTTGATGTAGTGAATGTGAGAAGTGTTGATGTAGTGAATGTGAGAAGTGTTGATGAAGTGAATGTGAGAAGTGGTTGATGTACTGAATGTGAAAAGTGTTGATGTAGTGAATGTGAGAAGTGGTGAAGTAGTGAATGTGAGAAGTGTTGATGTAGTGAATGTGAGAAGTGGTTGAAGTAGTGAATGTGAGAAGTGGTTGAAGTAGTGAATGTGAGAAGTGGTTGAAGTAGTGAATGTGAGAAGTGGTTGAAGTAGTGAATGTGAGAAGTGGTTGAAGTAGTGAATGTGAGAAGTGGTTGAAGTAGTGAATGTGAGAAGTGGTTGAAGTAGTGAATGTGAGAAGTGGTTGAAGTAGTGAATGTGAGAAGTGGTTGAAGCAGTGAATGTGAGAAGTGGTTGAAGCAGTGAATGTGAGAAGTGGTTGAAGTAGTGAATGTGAGAAGTGGTTGAAGCAGTGAATGTGAGAAGTGGTTGAAGCAGTGAATGTGAGAAGTGGTTGAAGTAGTGAATGTGAGAAGTGGTTGAAGCAGTGAATGTGAGAAGTGGTTGAAGCAGTGAATGTGAGAAGTGGTTGAAGTAGTGAATGTGAGAAGTGGTTGATGTAGTGAATGTGAGAAGTGGTTGAAGTAGTGAATGTGAGAAGTGTTGATGTAGTGAATGTGAGAAGTGTTGATGTAGTGAATGTGAGAAGTGTTGATGTAGTGAATGTGAGAAGTGTTGATGTAGTGAATGTGAGAAGTGGTTGATGTAGTGAATGTGAGAAGTGTTGATGTAGTGAATGTGAGAAGTGTTGATGTAGTGAATGTGAGAAGTGTTGATGTAGTGAATGTGAGAAGTGTTGATGTAGTGAATGTGAGAAGTGTTGATGTAGTGAATGTGAGAAGTGTTGATGTAGTGAATGTGAGAAGTGTTGATGTAGTGAATGTGAGAAGTGTTGATGTAGTGAATGTGAGAAGTGTTGATTGTGAATGTGAGAAGTGTTGATGTTGTGAATGTGAGAAGTGTTGATGTAGTGAATGTGAGAAGTGGTTGATGTAGTGAATGTGAGAAGTGTTGATGTAGTGAATGTGAGAAGTGTTGATGTAGTGAATGTGAGAAGTGGTTGAAGTAGTGAATGTGAGAAGTGGTTGATGTAGTGAATGTGAGAAGTGTTGATGTAGTGAATGTGAGAAGTGGTTGATGTAGTGAATGTGAGAAGTGTTGATGTAGTGAATGTGAGAAGTGTTGATGTAGTGAATGTGAGAAGTGGTTGAAGTAGTGAATGTGAGAAGTGGTTGAAGTAGTGAATGTGAGAAGTGTTGATGTAGTGAATGTGAGAAGTGTTGATGTAGTGAATGTGAGAAGTGGTTGAAGTAGTGATTGTGAGAGGTGGTTGATGTAGTGAATGTGAGAAGTGGTTGAAGTAGTGAATGTGAGAAGTGGTTGATGTAGTGAATGAGAGAAGATGTTGATGTAGTGAATGTGGTTGGTGTAGTGAATGTGAGAAGTGGTTGAAGTAGTGAATGTGAGAAGTGTTGATGTAGTGAATGTGAGAAGTGGTTGATGTAGTGAATGTGAGAAGTGGTTGATGTAGTGAATGTGAGAAGTGGTTGATGTAGTGAAAGTGAGAAGTGGTTGATGTTGTGAATGTGAGAAGTGGTTGATGTAGTGAATGTGAGAAGTGGTTGAAGTAGTGAATGTGAGAAGTGGTTGATGTAGTGTATGTGAGAAGTGTTGATGTAGTGAATGTGAGAAGTGTTGATGTAGTGAATGTGAGAAGTGTTGATGTAGTGAATGTGAGAAGTGGTTGATGTAGTGAATGTGAGAAGTGGTTGATGTAGTGAATGTGAGAGTTGATGTAGTGAATGTGAGAAGTGGTTGATGTAGTGAATGTGAGAAGTGGTTGAAGTAGTGAATGTGAGAAGTGGTTGATGTAGTGAATGAGAGAAGTGGTTGATGTAGTGAATGTGGTGTAGTGAATGTGAGAAGTGGTTGAAGTAGTGAATGTGAGAAGTGGTTGAAGTAGTGAATGTGAGAAGTGGTTGAAGTAGTGAATGTAGAAGTAATGAATGTGAGAAGTGGTTGAAGTAGTGAATGTGAGAAGTGGTTGAAGTAGTGAATGTGAGAAGTGGTTGAAGTAGTGAATGTGAGAAGTGGTTGAAGTAGTGAATGTGAGAAGTGGTTGAAGTAGTGAATGTGAGAAGTGGTTGAAGTAGTGAATGTGAGAAGTGGTTGAAGTAGTGAATGTGAGAAGTGGTTGAAGTAGTGAATGTGAGAAGTGGTTGAAGTAGTGAATGTGAGAAGTGTTTGAAGTAGTGAATGTGAGAAGTGATTGAAGTAGTGAATGTGAGAAGTGGTTGAAGTAGTGAATGTGAGAAGTGGTTGAAGTAGTGAATGTGAGAAGTGGTTGAAGTAGTGAATGTGAGAAGTGGTTGAAGTAGTGAATGTGAGAAGTGTAGATGTAGTGAATGTGAGAAGTGTTGATGTAGTGAATGTGAGAAGTGTTGATGTAGTGAATGTGAGAAGTGTTGATGTAGTGAGAAGTGGTTGAATGTGAATGTGAGAAGTGTTGATGTAGTGAATGTGAGAAGTGTTGATGTAGTGAATGTGAGAAGTGGTTGATGTAGTGAATGTGAGAAGTGTTGATGTAGTGAATGTGAGAAGTGTTGATGTAGTGAATGTGAGAAGTGTTGATGTAGTGAATGTGAGAAGTGTTGATGTAGTGAATGTGAGAAGTGTTGATGTAGTGAATGTGAGAAGTGTTGATGTAGTGAATGTGAGAAGTGTTGATGTAGTGAATGTGAGAAGTGGTTGATGTAGTGAATGTGAGAAGTGGTTGATGTAGTGAATGTGGTTGATGTAGTGAATGTGAGAAGTGGTTGAAGTAGTGAATGTGAGAAGTGGTTGATGTAGTGAATGTGAGAAGTGGTTGAAGTAGTGAATGTGAGAAGTGGTTGAAGTAGTGAATGTGAGAAGTGGTTGAAGTAGTGAATGTGAGAAGTGGTTGATGTAGTGAATGTGAGAAGTGTTGATGTAGTGAATGTGAGAAGTGGTTGATGTAGTGAATGTGAGAAGTGGTTGAAGTAGTGAATGTGAGAAGTGGTTGAAGTAGTGAATGTGAGAAGTGGTTGATGTAGTGAATGTGAGAAGTGTTGATGTAGTGAATGTGAGAAGTGGTTGATGTAGTGAATGTGAGAAGTGGTTGATGTAGTGAATGTGAGAAGTGGTTGATGTAGTGAATGTGAGAAGTGGTTGATGTAGTGAATGTGAGAAGTGTTGATGTAGTGAATGTGAGAAGTGTTGATGTAGTGAATGTGAAAGTGTTGATGTAAATGTGAGAAGTGGTTGATGTAGTGAATGTGAGAAGTGTTGATGTAGTGAATGTGAGAAGTGTTGATGTAGTGAATGTGAGAAGTGATGTATGAATGTGAGAAGTGTTGATGTAGTGAATGTGAAGTGTGAGAGAAGTGAGTGGAAGTGGTTGATGTAGTGAATGTGAGAAGTGGTTGAAGTAGTGAATGTGAGAAGTGGTTGATGTAGTGAATGTGAGAAGTGGTTGAAGTAGTGAATGTGAGAAGTGGTTGAAGTAGTGAATGTGAGAAGTGGTTGATGTAGTGAATGTGAGAAGTGTAGATGTGATGTAGTGAATGTGAGAAGTGGTTGAAGTAGTGAATGTGAGAAGTGGTTGAAGTAGTGAATGTGAGAAGTGGTTGATGTAGTGAATGTGAGAAGTGGTTGATGTAGTGAATGTGAGAAGTGGTTGATGTAGTGAATGTGAGAAGTGGTTGATGTAGTGAATGTGAGAAGTGGTTGAAGTAGTGAATGTGAGAAGTGGTTGATGTAGTGAATGTGAGAAGTGTTGATGTAGTGAATGTGAGAAGTGTTGATGTAGTGAATGTGAGAAGTGGTTGATGTAGTGAATGTGAGAAGTGTTGATGTAGTGAATGTGAGAAGTGGTTGAAGTAGTGAATGTGAGAAGTGTTGATGTAGTGAATGTGAGAAGTGTTGATGTAGTGAATGTGAGAAGTGTTGATGTAGTGAATGTGAGAAGTGTTGATGTAGTGAATGTGAGAAGTGTTGATGTAGTGAATGTGAGAAGTGTTGATGTAGTGAATGTGAGAAGTGTTGATGTAGTGAATGTGAGAAGTGTTGATGTAGTGAATGTGAGAAGTGTTGATGTAGTGAATGTGAGAAGTGTTGATGCAGTGAATGTGAGAAGTGTTGATGTAGTGAATGTGAGAAGTGTTGATGTAGTGAATGTGAAAAGTGTTGATGCAGTGAATGTGAGAAGTGGTGATGTAGTGAATGTGAGAAGTGTTGATGTAGTGAATGTGAGAAGTGGTTGAAGTAGTGAATGTGAGAAGTGGTTGAAGTAGTGAATGTGAGAAGTGGTTGAAGTAGTGAATGTGAGAAGTGGTTGAAGTAGTGAATGTGAGAAGTGTTTGAAGTAGTGAATGTGAGAAGTGGTTGAAGTAGTGAATGTGAGAAGTGGTTGAAGTAGTGAATGTGAGAAGTGTAGATGTAGTGAATGTGAGAAGTGTTGATGTAGTGAATGTGAGAAGTGTTGATGTAGTGAATGTGAGAAGTGGTTGATGTAGTGAATGTGAGAAGTGTTGATGTAGTGAATGTGAGAAGTGTTGATGTAGTGAATGTGAGAAGTGTTGATGTAGTGAATGTGAGAAGTGTTGATGTAGTGAATGTGAGAAGTGTTGATGTAGTGAATGTGAGAAGTGTTGATGTAGTGAATGTGAGAAGTGTTGATGTAGTGAATGTGAGAAGTGTTGATGTAGTGAATGTGAGAAGTGTTGATGTAGTGAATGTGAGAAGTGGTTGAAGTAGAAGTGGTGATGTAGTGAATGTGAGAAGTGTTGATGTAGTGAATGTGAGAAGTGTTGATGTAGTGAATGTGAGAAGTGTTGATGTAGTGAATGTGAGAAGTGGTTGATGTAGTGAATGTGAAAAGTGTTGATGTAGTGAATGTGAGAAGTGTTGATGTAGTGAATGTGAAAAGTGTTGATGTAGTGAATGTGAGAAGTGTTGATGTAGTGAATGTGAGAAGTGTTGATGTAGTGAATGTGAGAAGTGTTGATGTAGTGAATGTGAGAAGTGTTGATGTAGTGAATGTGAGAAGTGTTGATGTAGTGAATGTGAGAAGTGTTGATGAAGTGAATGTGAAAAGTGTTGATGTAGTGAATGTGAGAAGTGTTGATGTAGTGAATGTGAGAAGTGTTGATGTAGTGAATGTGAGAAGTGTTGATGTAGTGAATGTGAGAAGTGGTTGATGTAGTGAATGTGAGAAGTGTTGATGTAGTGAATGTGAGAAGTGTTGATGTAGTGAATGTGAGAAGTGTTGATGTAGTGAATGTGAGAAGTGTTGATGTAGTGAATGTGAGAAGTGTTGATGTAGTGAATGTGAGAAGTGTTGATGTAGTGAATGTAGTGAATGTGTAGTGAATGTAAGAAGTTTGATTTAGTGAATGTGAGAAGTGTTGATGTAGTGAATGTGAGAAGTGTTGATGTAGTGAATGTGAGAAGTGTTGATGTAGTGAATGTGAGAAGTGTTGATGTAGTGAATGTGAGAAGTGTTGATGTAGTGAATGTGAGAAGTGTTGATGTAGTGAATGTGAGAAGTGTTGATGTAGTGAATGTGAGAAGTGTTGATGTAGTGAATGTGAGAAGTGTTGATGTAGTGAATGTGAGAAGTGTTGATGTAGTGAATGTGAGAAGTGTTGATGTAGTGAATGTGAGAAGTGTTGATGTAGTGAATGTGAGAAGTGTTGATGTAGTGAATGTGAGAAGTGTTGATGTAGTGAATGTGAGAAGTGTTGATGTAGTGAATATGAGAAGTGTTGATGTAGTGAATGTGAGAAGTGTTGATGTAGTGAATGTGAGAAGTGTTGATGTAGTGAATGTGAGAAGTGTTGATGTAGTGAATGTGAGAAGTGTTGATGTAGTGAATGTGAGAAGTGTTGATGTAGTGAATGTGAGAAGTGTTGATGTAGTGAATATGAGAAGTGTTGATGTAGTGAATGTGAGAAGTGTTGATGTAGTGAATGTGAGAAGTGTTGATGTAGTGAATGTGAGAAGTGTTGATGTAGTGAATGTGAGAAGTGTTGATGTAGTGAATGTGAGAAGTGTTGATGTAGTGAATGTGAGAAGTGTTGATGTAGTGAATGTGAGAAGTGTTGATGTAGTGAATGTGAGAAGTGTTTGATGTAGTGAAGGTGAGAAGTGTTGATGTAGTGAATGTGAGAAGTGTTGATGTAGTGAATGTGAGAAGTGTTGATGTAGTGAATATGAGAAGTGTTGATGTAGTGAATGTGAGAAGTGTTGATGTAGTGAATGTGAGAAGTGTTGATGTAGTGAATGTGAGAAGTGTTGATGTAGTGAATGTGAGAAGTGTTGATGTAGTGAATGTGAGAAGTGTTGATGTAGTGAATGTGAGAAGTGTTGATGTAGTGAATGTGAGAAGTGTTGATGTAGTGAATGTGAGAAGTGTTGATGTAGTGAATGTGAGAAGTGTTGATGTAGTGAATGTGAGAAGTGTTGATGTAGTGAATGTGAGAAGTGTTGATGTAGTGAATGTGAGAAGTGTTGATGTTGTGAATGTGAGAAGTGTTGATGTAGTGAATGTGAGAAGTGTTGATGTAGTGAATGTGAGAAGTGTTGATGTAGTGAATGTGAGAAGTGTTGATGTAGTGAATGTGAGAAGTGGTTGATGTAGTGAATGTGAGAAGTGTTGATGTAGTGAATGTGAGAAGTGTTGATGTAGTGAATGTGAGAAGTGTTGATGTAGTGAATGTGAGAAGTGTTGATGTAGTGAATGTGAGAAGTGTTGATGTAGTGAATATGAGAAGTGTTGATGTAGTGAATGTGAGAAGTGTTGATGTAGTGAATGTGAGAAGTGTTGATGTAGTGAATGTGAGAAGTGTTGATGTAGTGAATGAGGGAAGTGTTGATGTAGTGAATGTGAGAAGTGTTGATGTAGTGAATGTGAGAAGTGTTGATGTAGTGAATGTGAGAAGTGTTGATGTAGTGAATGTGAGAAGTGTTGATGTAGTGAATGTAAGAAGTGTTGATGTAGTGAATGTGAGAAGTGTTGATGTAGTGAATGTGAAAAGTGTTGATGTAGTGAAAGAATGGGATGTAGAGAACAAGGACTAAGAATGGGAGGTAGAGAACAAGGACTAAGAATGGGATGTAGAGAACAAGGACTAAGAATGGGATGTAGAGAACAAGGACTAAGAATGGGATGTAGAGAACAAGACTAAGAATGGGATATAGAGAACAAGGACTAAGAATGGGATGTAGAGAACAAGGACTAAGAATATGTAGAACAAGGACTAAGAATGGATGTAGAGAACAAGGACTAAAAATGGGATGTAGAGAACAAGGACTAAGAATGGGATGTAGAGAACATGGACTAAGAATGGGATGTAGAGAACATGGACTAAGAATGGGATGTAGAGAACATGGACTAAGAATGGGACGTTGAGAGCAAGGACAAAGAATGGGATGTAGAGAACAAGGACTAAGAATGGGATGTAGAGAACAAGGACTAAGAATGGGATGTAGAGAACAAGGACTAAGAATGGGATGTTGAGAACAAGGACTAAGAATGGGATGTAATGAACAAGGACTAAGAATGGGATGTTGAGAACAAGGACTAAGAATGGGATGTAGAGAACAAGGACTAAGAATGGGATGTAGAGAACAAGGACTAAGAATGGGATGTAGAGAACAAGGACTAAGAATGGGATGTAGAGAACAAGGACTAAGAATGGGATGTAGAGAACAAGGACTAAGAATGGGATGTAGAGAACATGGACTAAGAATGGGATGTAGAGAACAAGGAGTAAGAATGGGATGTAGAGAACAAGAACTAAGAATGTAATGTAGAGAGCAAGGACTAAGAAAGGGATGTAGAGAACAAGAACTAAGAATGGGATGTAGAGAACAAGAACTAAGAATGTGACGTAGAGAACAAGGACTAAGAATGGGATGTAGAGAACAAGGACTAAGAATGTGATGTAGAGAACAAGGACTAAGAATGGGATGTAGAGAACAAGGACTAAGAATGTGATGTAGAGAACAAGGACTAAGAATGTGATGTAGAGAACAAGGACTAAGAATGTGATGTAGAGAACAAGGACTAAGAATGTGATGTAGAGAACAAGGACTAAGAATGGGATGTAGAGAACAAGGACTAAGAATGTGACGTAGAGAACATGGACTAAGAATATGATGTAGAGAACAAGGACTAAGAATGGGATGTAGAGAACAAGGACTAAGAATGGGATGTAGAGAACAAGGACTAAGAATGGGACGTAGAGAACAAGGACTAAGAATGGGATGTAGAGAACAAGGACTAAGAATGTGATAGTAGAGAACAAGGACTAAGAATGGGAGGTAGAGAACAAGGACTAAGAATGTGATGTAGAGAAAAAGGACTAAGAATGGGAGGTAGAGAACAAGGACTAAGAATGTGATGTAGAGAACAAGGACTAAGAATGGGAGGTAGAGAACAAGGACTAAGAATGGGATGTAGAGAACAAGGACTAAGAATGTGATGTAGAGAACAAGGACTAAGAATGGGATGTAGAGAACAAGGACTAAGAATGTGATGTAGAGAACAAGGACTAAGAATGGGATGTAGAGAACAAGGACTAAGAATGTGATGTAGAGAACAAGGACTAAGAATGGAAGGTAGAGAACAAGGACTAAGAATGTGATGTAGAGAACAAGGACTAAGAATGGGATGTAGAGAACAAGGACTAAGAATGTGATGTAGAGAACAAGGACTAAGAATGTGATGTAGAGAACAAGGACTAAGAATGTGATGTAGAGAACAAGTAAGAATGAAGAGAACAAGGACTAAGAATGGGATGTAGAGAACAAGGACTAAGAATGTGATGTAGAGAACAAGGACTAAGAATGTGATGTAGAGAACAAGGACTAAGAATGGGATGATGTGTAGAGAACAAGGACTAAGAATGTGATGTAGAGAACAAGGACTAAGAATGTGATGTAGAGAACAAGGACTAAGAATGTGATGTAGAGAACAAGGACTAAGAATGGGATGTATGAATGGGATGTAGAGAACAACGACTAAGAATGTGATGTAGAGAACAAGGACTAAGAATGGGATGTAGAGAACAAGGACTAAGAATGGGATGTAGAGAACAAGGACTAAGAATGGGATGTCGAGAACAAGGACTATGAATGGGATGTAGAGAACAAGGACTAAGAATGGGATGTAGAGAACAAGGACTAAGAATGGGATGTAGAGAACAAGGACTAAGAATGGGATGTAGAGAACAAGGACTAAGAATGGGATGTAGAGAACAAGGACTAAGAATGGGATGTAGAGAACAAGGACTAAGAATGGGATGTAGAGAACAAGGACTAAGAATGGGATGTAGAGACCAAGGACTAAGAAAGGGATGTAGAGAACAAGGACTGAGAATGGGAAGTAGAGAACAAGGACTAAGAATGGGATGTAGAGAAAAAGCACTAAGAATGGGATGTAGAGAACAAGGAGTAAGAATGGGATGTAGAGAACAAGGACTAAGAATGGGATGTAGAGAACAAGGACTAAGAATGGGATGTAGAGAACAAGGACTAAGAATGGGATGTAGAGAACAAGTACTAAGAATGGGATGTAGAGAACAAGGACTAAGAATGGGATGTAGAGAACAAGGACTAAGAATGGGATGTAGAGAACAAGGACTAAGAATGGGAGGTAGAGAACAAGGACTAAGAATGGGATGTAGAGAACAAGGACTAAGAATGGGATGTAGAGAACAAGGACTAAGAATGGGATGTAGAGAACAAGGACTAAGAATGGGAGGTAGAGAACAAGGACTAAGAATGGGATGAAGAAAACAAGGACTAAGAATGGGATGTAGAGAACAAGGACTAAGAATGGGATGTAGAGAACAAGGACTAAGAATGGGATGTAGAGAACAAGGACTAAGAATGGGATGTAGAGAACAAGGACTAAGAATGATGTAGAGAACAAGACCTAAGAATGGGAGGTAGAGAACAAGTACTAAGAATGGGATGTAGAGAACAAGAACTAAGAATGGGATGTAGAGAACAAGGACTAAGAATCGGATGTAGAGAACAAGGACTAAGAATGGGATGTAGAGAACAAGGACTAAGAATGGGATGTAGAGAACAAGGACTAAGAATGGGATGTAGAGAACAAGGACTAAGAATGGGATGTAGAGAACATGGACTAAGAATGGGATGTAGAGAACAAGTACTAAGAATGGGATGAAGAGAACAAGGACTAAGAATGGGATGTAGAGAACAAATACTAAGAATGGGATGAAGAGAACAAGGACTAAGAATGGGATGTAGAGAACAAGTAGAGATGTAGAGAACAAGGACTAAGAATGTGATGTATAGAACAAGGACTAAGAATGTGATGTAGAGAACAAGGACTAAGAATGGGATGTAGAGAACAAGGACTAAGAATGGGATGTAGAGAACAAGGACTAAGAATGGGATGTAGAGAACAAGGACTAAGAATGGGATGTAGAGAACAAGGACTAAGAATGGGATGTAGAGAACAAGGACTAAGAATGGGGTATAGAGAACAAGGACTAAGAATGGGAGGTAGAGAACAAGGACTAAGAATGGGAGGTAGAGAACAAGGACTAAGAATGGGAGGTAGAGAACAAGGACTAAGAATGGGATGTAGAGAACAAGGACTAAGAATGGGAGGTAGAGAACAAGGACTAAGAATGGGATGTAGAGAACAAGGACTAAGAATGGGATGTAGAGAACAAGAACTAAGAATGGGAGGTAGAGAACAAGGACTAAGAATGGGATGTAGAGAACAAGGACTAAGAATGGGAGGTAGAGACCAAGGACTAAGAATGGGATGTAGAGAACAAGGACTAAGAATGGGAGGTAGAGAACAAGGACTAAGAATGGGATGTAGAGAACAAGGACTAAGAATGGGATGTAGAGAACAAGGACTAAGAATGGGATGTAGAGAACAAGGACTAAGAATGGGATGTAGAGAACAAGGACTAAGAATGGGATGTAGAGAACAAGGACTAAGAATGGGATGTAGAGAACAAGGACTAAGAATGGGATGTAGAGAACAAGGACTAAGAATGGGATGTAGAGAACAAGGACTAAGAATGGGATGTAGAGAACAAGGACTAAGAATGGGATGTAGAGAACAAGGACTAAGAATGGGATGTAGAGAACAAGGACTAAGAATGGGATGTAGAGAAAAAACACTAAGAATGGGATGTAGAGAACAAGGAGTAAGAATGGGATGTAGAGAACAAGGACTAAGAATGGGATGTAGAGAACAAGGACTAAGAATGGGATGTAGAGAAAAAGCACTAAGAATGGGATGTAGAGAACAAGGACTAAGAATGGGATGTAGAGAACAAGGACTAAGAATGGGATGTAGAGAACTATCACTAAGAATGGGGTATAGAGAACAAGGACTAAGAATAGGATGTAGAGAACAAGGACTAAGAATGGGGTATAGAGAACAAGCTCTAAGAATGGGATGTAGAGAACAAGGACTAAGAATAGGATGTAGAGAACAAGGACTAAGAATAGGATGTAGAGAACAAGCACTAAGAATGGGACGTAGAGAACAAGGACTAAGAATGTGATGTAGAGAACAAGGACTAAGAATGGGATGTAGAGAACAAGGACTAAGAATGGGGTATAGAGAACAAGCACTAAGAATGGGATGTAGAGAACAAGAACTAAGAATGGGACGTAGAGAACAAGGACTAAGAATGGGATGTAGAGAACAAGAACTAAGAATGGGACGTAGAGAACAAGGACTGAGAATGGGACGTAGAGAACAAGGACTAAGAATGGGACGTAGAGAACAAGGACTAAGAATGGGACGTAGAGAACAAGGACTAAGAATGGGACGTAGAGAACAAGGACTAAGAATGGGGTATAAAGAACAAGGACTAAGAATGGGGTATAGAGAACAAGGACTAAGAATGGGGTATAGAGAACAAGGACTAAGAATGGGATGTAGAGAACAAGGACTAAGAATGGGATGTAGAGAACAAGGACTAAGAATGGGATGTAGAGAACAAGGACTAAGAATGGGGTATAGAGAACAAGGACTAAGAATGGGATGTAGAGAACAAGGACTAAGAATGGGGTATAGAGAACAAGATCTAAGAATGGGATGTAGAGAACAAGGACTAAGAATGGGATGTAGAGAACACTAAGAATGGGATGCAGAGAACAAGGACTAAGAATGGGATGTAGAGAACAAGGACTAAGAATGGGATGTAGAGAACAAGGACTAAGAATGGGTTGTAGAGAACAAGAACTAAGAATGGGATGTAGAGAACAAGAACTAAGAATGGGATGTAGAGAACAAGGACTAAGAATGGGGTATGGAGAACAAGATCTAAGAATGGGATGTAGAGAACAAGGACTAAGAATGGGATGTAGAGAACAAGGACTAAGAACAGGATGTAGAGAACAAGCACTAAGAGCAGGATGTAGAGAACAAGGACTAAGAATGGGACGTAGAGAACAAGGACTAAGAATGGGATGTAGAGAACAAGGACTAAGAATGGGATGTAGAGAACAAGGACTAAGAATGGGATGTAGAGAACAAGGACTAAGAATGGGATGTAGAGAACAAGGACTAAGAATGGGACGTAGAGAACAAGGACTAAGAATGGGACGTAGAGAACAAGGACTAAGAATGGGACGTAGAGAACAAGGACTAAGAATGGGACGTAGAGAACAAGGACTAAGAATGGGACGTAGAGAACAAGCACTAAGAATTTGACCTAGAGAACAAGGACTAAGAATGGGACGTAGAGAACAAGGACTGAGAATGGGACGTAGAGAACAAGGACTAAGAATGGGACGTAGAGAACAAGGACTAAGAATGGGACGTAGAGAACAAGGACTAAGAATGGGACGTAGAGAACAAGGACTAAGAATGGGACGTAGAGAACAAGGACTAAGAATGGGGTATAGAGAACAAGGACTAAGAATGGGGTATAGAGAACAAGGACTAAGAATGGGGTATAGAGAACAAGGACTAAGAATGGGGTATAGAGAACAAGGACTAAGAATGGGATGTAGAGAACAAGGACTAAGAATGGGATGTAGAGAACAAGGACTAAGAATGGGGTATAGAGAACAAGGACTAAGAATGGGATGTAGAGAACAAGGACTAAGAATGGGATGTAGAGAACAAGGACTAAGAATAGGAGAACAAGCACTAAGAATGGGGTATAGAGAACAAGGACTAAGAGAACAAGTACTAAGAATGGGATGTAGAGAACAAGGACTAAGAATGGGATATAGAGAACAAGGACTAAGAATGGGATGTAGAGAACAAGGACTAAAAATGGGATATAGAGAACAAGGACTAAGAATGGGATATAGAGAACAAGGACTAAGAATGGGATATAGAGAACAAGGACTAAGAATGGGATATAGAGAACAAGGACTAAGAATGGGATGTAGAGAACAAGGACTAAGAATGGGGTATAGAGAACAAGGACTAAGAATGGGGTATAGAGAACAAGGACTAAGAATGGGATATAGAGAACAAGGACTAAGAATGGGATATAGAGAACAAGGACTAAGAATGGGATGTAGAGAACAAGGACTAAGAATGGGATGTAGAGAACAAGGACTAAGAATGGGATGTAGAGAACAAGGACTAAGAATGGGATGTAGAGAACAAGAACTAAGAATGGGATGTAGAGAACAAGAACTAAGAATGGGATGTAGAGAACAAGGACTAAGAAAGGGACGTGGAGAACAAGGACTAAGAATGGGACGTGGAGAACAAGGACTAAGAATGGGACGTAGAGAACAAGGACTAAGAATGGGACGTAGAGAAGAATGTGTTTGACTTAAGCATATCAGTGAAGAATACTTAGATAAAAGTGAGATAATAATGAGTATATTGTATAAGAGAGAGAACAGACACTGAAGAAAGTGTCAAACATAAACGGAACTTTGACCCATTAAGTTGTTAGTAGAATTATAACATAAACAATGAATGTAAAATATTGTGATAGTTCCTCTGGTAATTAGTTACTTCACCAGATAATAACGACAAAATACAGAAATATTCTACTGAGGAGACTTAGTATATTTTATTTTAGATAAATATCTTAAGTATAACTTAAGTGTAATAACAAATATATGGAACAGTAGAACAAATTTGTTCTACATAGAATTATGAACAAAATAAATAAAGTTTTATTTATATATGCATTCTTGTTAATATTATGTTCATCGTTAACTCACTTGGAGAACTTATCAGGGAAGAGAGAGAAGTGTGAGGTGGGAGCGAGACCTTTGTCAGGCGTCCAGATGGCTACCCGGACGGGCGGGGATCCCTGGACACTGTACGGCAGGTATACATACACATTACACCTGTTAACAAAAGTTATCCTCTAGCTTGTTGATGAAAATACTTAATTGTATCCTTGGTTTTATGTATGTATGAATGTATGTATGAATGTATGTATGTATGTATGTATGAATGTATGTATGTATGAATGTGTGTATGTATGTATGTATGAATGTATGTATGTATGAATGTGTGTATGTATGTATGTATGAATGTATGTATGTATGAATGTGTGTATGTATGTATGTATGAATGTATGTATGAATGTATGTATGAATGTATGTATGTATGAATGTGTGTATGTATGTATGTATGAATGTATGTATGAATGTATGTATGTATGAATGTATGTATGTATGAATGTATGTATGAATGTATATATGTATGTATGTATGAATGTATGTATGTATGTATGTATGTATGAATGTATGTATGTATGTATGTATGAATGTATGTATGAATGTATGTATGTATGTATGAATGTATGTATGAATGTATGTATGAATGTATGTATGAATGTATGTATGAATGTATGTATGAATGTATGTATGAATGTATGTATGAATGTATGTATGAATGTATGTTTGAATGTATGTATGTATGAATGTATGTATGAATGTATGTATGAATGTATGCATGAATGTATGTATGTATGAATGTGTGTATGTATGTATGTATGAATGTATGTATGAATGTATGTATGAATGTATGTATGTATGAATGTGTGTATGTATGTATGTATGAATGTATGTATGAATGTATGTATGTATGTATTAATGTATGTATGAATGTATGTATGAATGTATGTATGAATGTATGTATGAATGTATGTATGAATGTATGTATGAATGTATGTATGTATGAATGTGTGTATGTATGTATGTATGAATGTATGTATGAATGTATGTATGTATGTATTAATGTATGTATGAATGTATGTATGAATGTATGTATGAATGTATGTATGAATGTATGTATGAATGTATGTATGAATGTATGTATGAATGTATGTATGAATGTATGTATGAATGTATGTATGAATGTATGTATGAATGTATGTATGAATGTATGTATGAATGTATGTATGAATGTATGTATGAATGTATGAATGTATGTATGAATGTATGTATGAATGTATGTATGAATGTATGTTTGAATGTATGTATGAATGTATGTATGAATGTATGTATGAATGTATGTATGAATGTATGTTTGAATGTATGTATGAATGTATGTATGAATGTATGTATGAATGTATGTATGAATGTATGTTTGAATGTATGTATGAATGTATGTATGAATGTATGTATGAATGTATGTATGAATGTATGTATGAATGTATGTATGAATGTATGTATGAATGTATGTATGAATGTATGTTTGAATGTATGTATGAATGTATGTATGAATGTATGTATGAATGTATGTATGAATGTATGTTTGAATGTATGTATGAATGTATGTATGAATGTATGTATGAATGTATGTATGAATGTATGTATTAATGTATGTTTGAATGTATGTATGAATGTATGTATGAATGTATGTATGATATATATGAATGTATGTATGAATGCATGTATGTATGTATGTATGAATGTATGTATGAATGTATGTATGAATGTATGTATGAATGTATGTATGAATGTATGTGTGAATGTATGTATGAATGTATGTGTGAATGTATATATGAATGTATGTATGAATGCATGTATGAATGTATGAATGTATGTATGAATGTATGTATGAATGTATGTATGAATGTATGTATGAATGTATGTATGAATGTATGTATGAATGTATGTATGTATGAATGTATGTATGTATGTATGTATGAATGTATGTATGAATGTATGTATGAATGTATGTATGAATGTATGTATGAATGTATGTATGAATGTATGTATGAATGTATGTTTGAATGTATGTATGAATGTATGTATGAATGTATGTATGAATGTATGTATGAATGTATGCATGAATGTATGTATGAATGTATGTATGAATGTATGTATGAATGTATGTATGAATGTATGTATGAATGTATGTAAGAATGTATGTATGAATGTATGTATGAATGTATGTATGAATGTATGTTTCGGTCTGTCCTCAACATGTATCAAGTCAGAAATGTGGTGAGAGAAGCAGAAGAGGAATAAGAAGATGATGGAAACAGGGAGTGTTAGGGTTATTACTAGTAGTAATAGTGGTCGAAATAGTAATAATAGTTCAAGTACTAGTATCAGTAGTGCTTGTATTAGTGATGGAAACTTTCTGCTAATAATAGTCAGTTTCCTCGTCGCTATCAGCTAAGACACTTCTCATACTGACATTCTTCCTTCTGAAAGTTCTCAGTCGCCAGAATTACTTCCAGATAAGAGGAGTCGTTGCTCTCTGACTCATGAACTTACATTCCTCTTATTTCTAGCACACTTAATTACTGTCTGACTCATAAACTTTCATTCTTCTTATTTCTAGCACACTTAATTACTGTCTGACTCATAAACTTACATTCCTCTTATTTCTAGCACACTTAATTACTGTCTGACTCATAAACTTACATTCTTCTTATTTCTAACACACTTAATTACTGTCTGACTCATAAACTTACATTCCTCTTATTTCTAGCACACTTAATTACTGTCTGACTCATAAACTTACATTCCTCTTATTTCTAGCACACTTAATTACTGTCTGACTCATAAACTTACATTCTTCTTATTTCTAGCACACTTAATTACTGTCTGACTCATAAACTTACATTCCTCTTATTTCTAGCACACTTAATTACTGTCTGACTCATAAACTTACATTCTTCTTATTTCTAACACACTTAATTACTGTCTGACTCATAAACTTACATTCTTCTTATTTCTAACACACTTAATTACTGTCTGACTAATAAACTTACATTCTTCTTATTTCTAACACACTTAATTACTGTCTGACTCATAAACTTACATTCTTCTTATTTCTAGCACACTTAATTACTGTCTGACTCATAAACTTTCATTCTTCTTATTTCTAACACACTTAATTACTGTCTGACTCATAAACTTTCATTCTTCTTATTTCTAACACACTTAATTACTGTCTGACTCATAAACTTACATTCCTCTTATTTCTAGCACACTTAATTACTGTCTGACTAATAAACTTACATTCCTCTTATTTCTAGCACACTTAATTACTGTCTGACTAATAAACTTACATTCCTCTTATTTCTAGCACACTTAATTACATCATGAGAACTTCCAACCATAAACTTGACACTCTCCAGTCTGAGATCTGACATTGAACTTATTAACAACCACATACCTGGTAACTCCCACTGGATAATAACAAAAATAATTTTTATTTTTTCCAGTACATGATACAACATACACTGACCATAGCAGACATCAGTAACATACTATTAAGAAAACCCAGGGTTATGTAGAGCATTTCGAGCAACTTAGGTTAATTTTGCCCCCAAGACGTGACCCACACCAGTTGGCTTGCATCCAGGTATCTACTTGCTGTTAGGTGAATGGAGGAACACTGCAGAAGGCCTACTGGCCCAAACAAGGCAAGTTCTTATCAAAACCACCTCTACCCAAGAATTTACTCGCATACTCATGACACCAGTCACATCCAGCTTCTCCCACTCATATATTTATCCTATCTTTAAAACTACCCAGGGTCCTAGCCTCTATCACCCTACTCGGAAGATTGTTCCACACATCCACATATCTGTTTGAAAACCAGTACTTACCTATGTTCTTTCTAAATTTAAATTGATCTAACTTAAATCTATTATTTCCCGTTCTTACCTGATTCGATATCTTCAGATTTTCACTAATATCTCCTTTGTTTATGCACATAACCCCCTTATACACTTCGATGATATCTCCTTTCATTCTACGTCTCTCCAGAGAGTGGAGATTCAAGGCTCTAAGTCTATCTTCATACGGAAGATTCCTTATACTGTAAATCATTTTAATCATCCTGCTCTGTATGTTCTCCAGTGAATCTCTATCCATCCTGTAGTAAGGAGACCAAAACTGAGCGGCATAATCTAAGTGAGGCCTCACTAGTGAGCTGTAAAATAACTTTTGGACTTCTGTTGCTCATACTTCTTGAAATAAATCCTAGTAATCTGTTAGTCTTATTGCGCATACTTAGGCACTGTTGTCTTGGCTTAAGGTTTCTTCTTACCATGACTTCCAAGTCTTTTTCACATTCTGTATGATCAAACTCTACTTCACCTGGTTGTATAAGAATGGTATGCGATACCGACAAGATGACATTTAGACACATGTGCAACATCTGGGTATATTTATTGTAGACATTTCGACATCCAGTGGCTTTATCAATACAAATTCTAGGACATAATTTGAAGACAGTAGAACTATATACAAAAGATGAGGTAATCAGTCACTCAGCCTTGGAGTTGGTGTGAAGAGCACTGTGGTCGTAGAGATTCTGGAGCATATGCAAGGAGGCTGGAGCTTATATACTAATGCCGGGTGGAAAGGGACGTGTAGCAGACGAGGGCTTAGTCACTGGTAGGCAGGATTCCCCAGTTATCCATCTCAGTGGGTCTGATCTACTTCCACTGGGTAATCCTCGGGCACAATGTACGAGGTCCTCTGCGAGTGCACAAGGAAGGATGTATGGGAAAAGACTCCTGCATAACACTCTTCAACCCTTCTTCAAGATTTCAGGTGGCCCATCAATTGGCTAAGGTTAACTTGAAAACTTCTCAAAACATAATGAAACAGAGGTATGAGAGAAAGGCAAAGTTTCGCTCCTTCAGTCCAGAAGACAAGGTGCAGGAACCTGTATCTGGCCACACCTTAATTAAAAGCTAGATTTATGGGACCCATGCAAATCATAAGTAAAATTTCTGATGTAAATTATGTGGTAGCTCCCCTTGATAAACCAACGAAAAGCAAAATTTATTACATAAATTGGATTAAAATGTTTAATAACCCACATAAAGTCTCAGAAATGACTCTGTCCTCTGCCTCTGTAGACGACCCTGATTCCTTGCACCTCATTCAATAGATCCAAGTTAAACTTTCTAATTCTGTCCTCAAAATCCTTAGTGCATTAATGTTGGGGCTGTCTAAGAATCAAATAAAAAGTCTAACTTCCCTCTTACAAACTTACCTGACATATTTTTTGGATGTCTCGAAAAAATGTACACTGGGATATCATGATGTTGACATCGAAAACACTAAGCTTATTAAACTCTCTCCCTCCTGAGCTAATCCTGAAAAACAGAGGCCACTTCAACAGGAGGTAACATTTCTGTTAGAATACAGATTAGTGGAGGAGGAGTCCAGTCCATGGGCTTCACTGTGCATCCTTGTTAAGAAATCTGATATAGGTTTCCGTATGTGTATAGACTACAGTAAGGTGAATGTGGTCCAGATGCTTACCCTCTGCCATGTTTAGATGATGTAGTGGACTTCGTGGGTAAAGCTACTTTTGTCTCCAAACTAGACCTCCATAAAGGTTACTATCAGGTACCTTTGATAGATAAGACGAAGGAAATCTCTGCCTTCATAATTCCAGGTCACTATCAATATACAGTGACACCATTCGGAATGCAGAATTCGCCGGCAACGCTCCAGAAGCTGATCCATTAGGCTATTAAAGGACTTGAAGGCACTACAGGTTATCTGGACGATATAGCCGTAGTTTTCGATACACGGGACCAACATGTTTCCCGACTTATGGATCTCTTTGAGAGGTTTACGAGTTTCCAGTTAACTGAAAATCTATGTAAGTCTTCATTTGGCCAGTCTACTATTACTTTTTTGGGCCATGGAGTGGGTAGTGGTAAAGTAGCCCCTAAATTTACTAAAATTCTTGCCATTAAGAATTACTCAATACCTCATGATAGTAAATCCATCCAAAGATTCTTAAGCATAGTAGGTTTCAAACAGACGCTTCTGTAAGAGCTTTGCAGTTGTTATAGCCCCCCATAACCTCACTTGTCAGTCAGAAACAAAAATTTCAATGGACCCCAGAGTGTCAAGAAGCATTTAACAAACCCAAACAATTACTTTGTACTGCACCCATTCTCCTATCTCTTGATTTTGCAAAACCTTTTGTGTTACAGGTTGATGCTTGTGAGTCAAGGGAGGGGGAAGCACTCCTACAAAAATCTGGGGATGAGAGGTTGCAGCCTGTTGCTTAATTCTCTGCCAAGTATCAATCTCACCAAAGGGCTTACACCACCATAGAAAAAGAAGCTCTAGCTCTGGTACTTGCATTGGAGCACACTGATGTGTTTATACGGCGGTCGTCCCAGGTGGTCAGTCTACAGCAATCAAAATCATCTAGTGTACCTCAGCACCATGAAAAACCACAACACACATCTGATGACATGGAGTCTCAGGCGGCAACATTGTAACATTAGAGTTATACATATTGCCGACGAGAAAAATGTGTCGGCTGGCACATTGTCACGAATTTAGGTTAGGATGTGTTAGGGACCATACTTGTAGCTTATCTCTTTTTTCCCCCATTATAAATGTTTCGAAGATAATATTTTTTTTTTTAAGAGAGGGGACATTCTGCTGCCGTCCACAAGTGTCTTGAACCATCGTTTGCCCTACTGTCTACTGTCTCGCTCTAGGTCAGAGTTTGAGTGTCAAGAAAAGCTGAGGCCTATGGATGAGAGGAAAGGCAGTTTCTTTATTGCTCAGTGCCATGGCAGCACTCTTGCCATGGAGGTGGAGGCCAAGTCCTGGCTATTAGAGCCCTTTTGGGGTGGGGGTATGGCATGCAAAGAGTATGTTACAATATATTCAGTGTATGTCACACTCCCATATAGGGTGCCTCCCGACGCTAAGGGTTTAACGATCAATAGGGTGCCCGTCATTAAATCAGTACCTTGGTTCATTGGCCAGTCACAGGCAAGCCCGCCATGGCTGAAGCAATGTGTTTCACTTGCGGTAAACATTGGCAGACTTGCCTAGCTGCTGGTTGAGTACAGTGCACTTCTCTGTGGCTTCTGCTCTGCCGTCTGTCACCTTGGAGCACACTTACTCTTCTGTCTGTACATATTGTACATATTGTACATACTGTACATACCTGTATATATCATCTGGTGAAGGTAAATATAAATTATCGTCTACTGTTCAGTTTTGTTTACATAATTTTCCATTACGATGAGGTCTCACAGACCATTCTTACATGTGTTTGTAATATGCATCTGTAAGTTCCTGTTTTCTCTCCTATTAGATGTTTTAGCCTTTTGTTCATCCATTTGGGATCATTATCATTTCGCCTAATTTCTCTCTGGGGAATATATATACTCCGAACACTTTGTACATTATTAAGAAATTATTAGCTAGATTAACGAAGTCGAGATTAGACTCAGGTGTTCCCTGAGTCCATTATAATTGGCAGATCGAAAATCAGGGACTTTTACAATATTATCCTTATTCTGGTTCTCCCAAGTAATATTACAAGTAATGGATTTGTGATCACTTGCACCAAGCTCTTCAGTGATTTCTTTTTTTTAACACACCGGCCGTATCCCACCGAGGCGGGGTGGCCCAAAAGGAAAAACGAAAGTTTCTCCTTTTATATTTAGTAATATATACAGGAGAAGGGGTTACTAGCCCCTTGCTCCCGGCATTTTAGTTGCCTCTTACAACACGCATGGTTTACGGAGGAAGAATTCTGTTCCACTTCCCCATGGAGCTCTTCAGTGATCTCCACGTTATTTACAAGAGTTTCTTTATTTGACAAGACAAGGTCGAGCAAATTATTACCTCTGGTAGGCTCTGTTACACACTTTTTCAGAAAACAGTCCTGAACTACTTCCATAAACTCACTGGACTCCAGATTACCAGTCAAAGAAGCCCAGTTAATTTGACTAAAGTTAAAATCCCCTACTATCACTATGTTATTGTGTCTAGAAGCCCTAACAATTTCGTCCAAAGAAGTCTCCCTCTGTCATGATCAAGCCAGGAGGTCGGTATATTACACCTAGAATCAGTTTTTCTTGACCTAGAAACTCTACCCAAACAGATTCTGTTACTAATGCATCCATTTTTATACCTGATTTTAGCAACAATTCATATTTTCTGGTACATACAACGCAACTCCACCCCTCTTCCGTTATATAAGAACATAAGAGCATAAGAAACAAGGAACACTGCAGCAGGCCTACTGACCCATGCGAAGCAGGTCCATGCCCTCCCCCCCGGATTAGCCAAATGACCCATGCATAAATAGCATAAATAGCATAAATAAATAGCATAAATTTCCCTGCATAAATAGCTCTATCTCGATGATGGCCACCCTCAGCTCCTCCTTAAGCTGCTGGTAGAGTTGCTCAATTGAGAATATCTTGGTTCAGTTCCACAAAGAGCACACTAGACAAGACTTCACTGACAACAATGATTTACCGTATAAGGAATCTCCCGTATGATCACCACCCATCTAGAAACCCATCAGTTACACAACCCAGGGCAACATGGGTTTAGAACAGGTCGCTCCTGTCTGTCTCAACTATTGGATCACTACGACAAGGTCCTAAATGCACTAGAAGACAAAAAGAATGCAGATGTAATATATACACAGACTTTGCAAAAGCCTTCGACAAGTGTGACCATGGCGTAATAGCGCACAAAATGCGTGCTAAAGGAATAACAGGAAAAGTCGGTCGATGGATCTATAATTTCCTCACTAACAGAACACAGAGAGTAGTCGTCAACAGAGTAAAGTCCGAGGCAGCTACGGTGAAAAGCTCTGTTCCACAAGGCACAGTACTCGCTCCCATCTTGTTCCTCATCCTCATATCCGACATAGACAAGGATGTCAGCCACAGCACCGTGTCTTCCTTTGCAGATGACACCCGAATCTGCATGACAGTGTCTTCCATTGCAGACACTGCAAGGCTCCAGGCGGACATCAACCAAATCTTTCAGTGGGCTGCAGAAAACAATATGAAGTTCAACGATGAGAAATTTAAATTACTCAGATATGGTAAACATGAGGAAACTAAATCTTCATCAGAGTACAAAACAAATTCTGGCCACAAAATAGAGCGAAACACCAACGTCAAAGACCTGGGAGTGATCATGTCGGAGGATCTCACCTTCAAGGACCATAACATTGTATCAATCGCATCTGCTAGAAAAATGACAGGATGGATAATGAGAACCTTCAAAACTAGGGAGGCCAAGCCCATGATGACACTCTTCAGGTCACTTGTTCTATCTAGGCTGGAATATTGCTGCACACTAACAGCACCTTGCAAGACAGGTGAAATTGCCGACCTAGAAAATGTACAGAGAACTTTCACGGCGTGCATAACGGAGATAAAACACCTCAATTACTGGGAGCGAAAGTGATATTAATAAAATACTGAGGATATCGAATCAGGTAAGGATGATAACCAACGGATTTAATTTAGATAAATTTAGATTTAGGAAGGACAAAGGTAAGTACTGGTTTTCAAACAGAGTTGTTGATGCGTGGAACTGTCGTCTGACTAGGGTAATCGAGGCTAGGACCCTAGGAAGTTTTAAAAATAGATTGGACAAATATATGAGTGGGAGGGGCTGGGTGTGATTGATGTCATGGGTACGGGCGTATATTGTTAGGTAAGACACATATGCAACCTGTCGGTATTTTATACCATTTTATTATTCACGGGCGTATATTCTTGGCTAGTGGTGGTTTTGATAAGAACCTGCCTTGTATGTCCTGGCGTAGTACCTGTGTTTCTTCATAATACATAATTTATTCCTATTTATTGTGCTTCTTTCACTGGTCACACACTGATTTCACTTTATTAACTTTCTCGGGGTTGGGGGGACGCATGTGGCAACACTGCTGTGGATAGACTGCTGTCTATCTCTTCCCACTAATATCACTTTCAAGTCGTCTTATTTAAATTGCGGCTCTCACTACCCTTTTGTGACTTAGGGGGCACAGTAATTCACTTGCGGGTGGTTCACTGACCCTGACACATTTAATGATCCTTGCAGAATCCTTGAGTAGCCCCAAAAATACTTAAATACACTGTGCACTAATGTGTTACTTACCCGCACGTGCGTGTGTGGGGGTGTTAGTGTGTGTGTGTATTCACCTAGTTGTACTCACCTAGTTGTGGTTGCAGGGGTCGATTCATAGCTCCTGGCCCCGCTTCTTCACTGGTCGCTACTAGGTGCCTCTCTCTGAACCGTGAGCTTTATCATACTTCTGCTTAAAGCTATGTATGGATCCTGCCTCAACTACATCGCTTCCCAAACTATTCCACTTCCTGACTACTCTGTGGCTGAAGAAATACTTCCAAACATCCCTGTGATTCATCTGTGTCTTCAACTTCCAACTGTGTCCCCTTGTTGCTGTGTCCCATCTCTGGAACATTCTGACTCTGTCCACCTTGTCGATTCCTCTCAGTGTTTTATATGTCGTTATCATATCCTCCCTATCTTTCCTGTCTTCCAGTTTCGTCAGGTCAATTTCCCTTAATCTCTGCTCGTAGGACACACCCCTTAGCTCCGGGATTAGTCATGTTGCAAACAATTGCACTTTCTCTAGTTTCCTTTCGTGCTGGGTTAGGCGTGGATTCCAAACTGGTGCCGCATACTCCAGTATGAACCTAACATGCACAGTGTACAGAGTCCTAAATGATTCCTTATTAAGGTATCGGAATGCTGTTCTTGGGTTTGCTAGGCGCCCATTTGCTGCAGCAGTTATTTGGTTAATGTGCATCTCAGGAGATGTGCCTGGTGTTATACTCACTCCAAGATCTTTTTCTTTGAGTGAGGTTTGTAGTCTCTGGCCAGCTAGACTGTACTCCGTCTGCGGTCTTCTTTTGTTTATGGGTTTATTGTGTCCTTCTTGGTAGCGGGGAGTAATGATAAGGCTTCGGAGGCTTCTTACTTTATTTGCAATGTCGTGGGGTACACAGGCAGTGTGTTCAAGTGCCCATGGCCTGGGAGGGCCATGCCTGCGAGAGAGAGGAGAGAGGAGTAGGCCTTGTTGAGTGAGTGAAATGAGCTGCTAGAGTGAGAGTGAGACAGGTCTGGGCATACTGAAGTGGCATAGGCTTATAGGTGACAGCACCAGCATGGCACAAAATATGAACTCAGCTGGCAGACAGTACAGGCTGTCTACACTTTGCCCTTCCCCAATCTTCATGACTTTGCACTTGGTGGGGTTGAACTCTAAGAGCCAGTTGCTAGACCAAGCCTGCAGCCTGTTCACGTCCCTTTGCAGTTCTGCCTGGTCGTCGTCCGATTGGATTCTTCTCACCAACTTCACATCATCTGCAAAAAGGGAAACTTCAGAGTCTACTCCTTCAGTCATGTCATTCACAAATACCAGAAACAGCACCGGTCCTAGGATTGACCCATGTGCAACCCCTCTTGTCACAGGCGCCCACTCTGACACATCGCCACTTACCATAACTCGCTGTTGTCTTCCTAACAGGTATTCCCTGATCCATTGTAGTGCCTTCCCTGTTATCTCTGTCTGGTCCTCCAGCTTTTGCACTAATCTCTTGTGTGGAACTGTGTCAAACGCCTTGTAACAGTCCAAGAAAATGCAATCTTCCCACCCTTTCTCTCTTGTCTTACTGCTGTCACCTTGTCATATAATTCCATTAGGTTTGTTACATAGGATTTCCCGCATCTGAAACCGTGCTGGCTGTTGTTGATAAGCTTATTCCTTTCTAGGTGTTCCACCACTCTTCTCCTAATAATTTTCTCCATGACTTTGCATACTATACATGTCAGTGACACTGGTCTGTAGTTTAATGCTTCGTGTCTGTCTTCTTTTTTTTAAAAATTGGAACTACATTTGCTGTCTTCCAGATCTCAGGTAGTTGCCCTGTTTTGGTAGATATGTTGAATTATAATCTTAGGGGTATGCATAGCGCCTCTCCTCCCTCTCTCAGCATGGAAAAATGTTATCCGACCCTATCCCCTTTGAGGTATCTAGCTCACTGAGCAGCCTCTTCACTTCTTCGGTTTTATGTATTGTGTCCAACACTTAATGGTGTACTGCACTTATCCATCTTTCTGGAGATCCTTCTGTCCCCTTTGTGAACACATCTTTGAATCTCATGTTGAGTTCCTCACATACTTCTCGGTCGTTTCTTGTGATCTCTCCTCCATCCTTCCTCAGCCTGATTACCTGGTCCTTTACTGTTGTTTTCTTCCTGATGTGACTGTACAACAGCTTTGGGTCACATTTGGCTTTTGCTGCTATGTCATTTTCATATTGTCGTTGGGCTCCGCTTCTTATCTGTCCTTTGCCTTCTATACTTCTTCCATTCTCTAGCACACTTGGTTTTTGCCTCTCTACACCTTTGGGTAAACCAAGGGCTCACCCTGGCTTTCTCGTTTTTTCTGTTACCCTTGGGTGCAAGCCTCTCCTCAGCTTCCTTGCATATTGTTGTCACATATCCCATCATCTCGTTTACTGACTTCCCTGCCAGTTCTCTGTCCCACTGAACCCTGTGTAGGAAATTTTTCATGCCTGTGTAGTGCCCTCTCTTGTAGTTTAGCTTCATTCGTCCTGCCCTTCCTGCTTCCCTCTCCACTTGTAACTACTATATATTCGAAGCTCTGAACCACATATTCACTGGCCCCGAGGGGTCTCTCATATGTGATGTCCTCAATGTTTGCACTTCTCAAGGTCCAGTCTTGGTCCAGTCTTGCTGGTTCATCCTCTCCTCTCTCTCTAGTAGTGTCTCATACGTGTTGGTACATGAGGCTTTCCAGTACCACCTCCATCATCTTAGCTCTCCACGCTTCTGGGCCGCCATGTGGCTCCAGGTTCTCCCCGTCGATTTCTGTTGAAGACATCCATAATCAGCAGCTTGTTCTGCTCACATGAGACCTTCTGGCCACTGCAGCCAGTGTGTCAACCATCGCTCTATTACTCTCATCATACTCTTGCCTTGACCTCCTGCTGTTCTGTGGTGGGTTATACATCACTGCAGTTACCACCTTGGGACCTCCAGACTGAATTGTTTTTATTATATAATAGTAGTGATGAAGGCAGCTCAGTGGCTCATTCTACAGAGTGGCTCCCACAGTATAGCTCCCACAGTATGGCTTCTCCTGAAAGGGCTGCAGCTGAGTGGCTCCTTTTCACACCTATGCGCTAATGACCTTGACCCCACCCACGACCCCCACCCCCACCCATGACCCCACCCACGACCCCCACCCCCACCCATGACCCCACCCACGACCCCCACCCACGACCCCCACCCCGTGCCCCCCACCCGTGCACCCCACCCGCCCCCTGCCCTTGTGCCCCGCGCCCTCGCGCCCGCCCGCGCCCCTCGCGCCCCACGCCCTCGCGCCCACCCGCGACTTCTGCTGCGCCTTCTGCAGCGTCGTCCGGATCGCCCCCGCGCCTCGAATTTTTTTCCGATTTTTTCAAATTTTTTTTAATTTTCTTGTGCTCTCCTCAGATCAAATTTTTGAGGTTCCCCCTCCCACTTTCTCCCCAATCCCAATTTTTTTCCAATTTCATTTTCTTATGATCTCTTCGGATCAAGTTTTTGAGGTTCCCCTCCTTCCACCCCCCCAATTTCTTTTTTCTCGATAATACAAAGACTCCATCTCCTTGGATCAAGTTTTTCTCGATAATACAAAGACTCCAATTCCTCGGATCAAGCTTTTGGATTCCCCTCTATGGGGTTTCGAAATTCTTATGATCTCCTTGGATCAAGTTTTTTTCTCGATAATACCAAGACTCCATCTCCTTGGATCAAAGGTTTTCTCGATAATACAAAGACTCCATCTCCTTGGATCAAAGGTTTTCTCGATAATACAAAGACTCCATCTCCTCGGGATAAAGTATTTCTCGATAATACAAAGACTCCATCTCCTTGGATCAAGGTTTTCTCGATAATACAAAGACTCCAATTCTTCGGATCAAGCTTTTGGATTATCCCCTCTGGGGGTAAGCATTCAAATGAACTCCTATGGGGCATGGTACTTTCTCTTACTACAGGTCTAAACAAGTGTGACGTCACCCCACCTGTGTTTACTCGGCGGTCAGTGACGTCACGTGATGACCTCACACATACAGGCTGAATCTTGTCGACTTCCCCCCTATGTCAATGACGTCACGTGATGATCTCCGCACACAGGCTGAATCTTGTCGACTTACCCCTACACATTTCATGTACAACATAGGGAAAACATTTTCACTCTTAACCCAGGATAACCCAAATAATTTCACATTTTTTTCGTTAATACCCACAACAATCCACAATTTCTTCACAAAATACAACACATGTCTAGACATTTTTCTCGTTTTAACTATTTCATCAGAAAAAGTCACCACATCACTTATAACCACTTTTCCATTAATTCACTAGTCACAATTTTACATATTACGAAGTTAATACGCACACACACCGCACTTTACTTTGAACACCTTCAAAACACTCTCATAAATCATTTGAATACTCACAAAAATACCTTTGAACATTTCCAAACAACACTGAAACACTTCCAAAATATCATTTTGGATACTCCCAAATAAGATTTGACAGCTTTAATTTATCTGCACTTACACATTTCATTAAATTACAACTCATCCCCCATACTACTCCCTCATTCTCCAGATTTTTACAACAGTATCACAAAAACTAACTCAAACACTTTACTTTGAACAACACCAAAAACACCATCAATTACCTTTGAATACTCCAAAAACATCATTTAAACTCCCCCAAATCACCTCTGAATACTCCCAGAACACCTTCATAAGTACTCTTACACATCATTTGAACACCTTCAAAAATACCTTTGAACATTTCCAAACAACACTGAAACACTTCCAAAACACCATTTGTGTACTACTAATACACCACTGAATTCAGTCAAAACACCACCAAAATCACCATAAACTAAGATCAACATAACAGACTAACACCCATTTTTCACACAAATCCCCTCAAATCACTATAACCAAGACGATTATCAATTTCTATGAGTACATTCTCCTCCAACTAAGATATAACATGAACGCAAAAAACATGAACACAAACCAAACACACACGAACACTTACAACAGAATCAAGTCTTTTTTTCGATATCTCTAGTTCGACAACAACACCCACATCCCACATCACCCACAACCCACATCACCCACACCCCACAATTTTTCTCGTTTTAACTAATTTCATCAGAAAAAAAGTCACAACAACCCACAACTTATAAACACTTTTCAGCAACTCTAGTTCGACAACAACACCCACAACCCACAACACCCACAACCCACATCACCCACAACCCACAACACCCACACCCCACAATTTTTTCTCGTTTTAACTAATTTCATCAGAAAAAGTCACAACAACCCACTTATAACGTCTTTTCGGTATCTCTAGTTCGACAACAACGCCCACAACCCACAACACCCACATCCCACATCACCCACATCCCACAACACCCACAACCCACAATTTCTTTACAAAATACAACACATGTCTAGACATTTTTCTCGTTTTAACTATTTCATCAGAAAAAGTCACAACAACAACCCACTTATAACATCTTTTTTTTCGATATATCTAGTTCGACAACAATACCCACATCCCTCATCACTTACCATTTTATTCACAATTTATTCGATACAAATTTTTCCCCTTCTTTTAATTGAATCTTAAATGTAATGCACATTCCTCCCTACATTACTAAAAGTCTAATAAATTCCTCTCCATACCCATCTCCTTGTATCCACATAAATTGATATTATACTCACAACAACTAATCTCACTACCCAATTACTGAGACATGTTTCTACACCCTCCATTCTTTTCCAATATATCATAACTTTTCAATTCTATAAATTCTTTTAAAATATTCACACATTGCCTTTATTTTCAGTAAAATCCCCCCCCCCCATATTTCATTAAATTTCTAATACAACCCTCCCCATACCCCTCTCCATCTCACTCACATTTCTTCACATCCACTCACCCGTTTCCCATCACACCTCTTCTCAACAAACACAAAAATCACATTTCACATCCACAAATGCATCTCATCACTCATCTCAAATCCACAAAAATCACTGTAACCAAGATATTCACAAAATTCTATAACCACCTAACACACACAGACAACTCACTTTACATAAGAACATAAGAACATAAGAAAGGAGGAACACTGCAGGAGGCCTGCTGGCCCATGCTAGGCAGGTCCTTTACAATTCATCCCACTAACAAAACATTTGCCCAACCCAATTTTCAATGCCACCCAAGAAATAAGCTCTGATATGAAAGTCCCACTCAAATCCAACCCCTCCCACTCATGTACTTATCCAACCTAGATTTGAAACTACCCAAAGTCCTAGCCTCAATAACCCAACTAGGTAGACTGTTCCACTCATCAACTACCCTTTTTCCAAACCAATACTTTCCTATGTCCTTTCTAAATCTAAACTTATCTAATCTTATCTAATTTAAATCCATTATTTTGAACACTACCAAAAACACCATCAATTACCATTGAATACTCCAAAAATATCATTCGAACACCCCCAAAACACCACTGAATACTACCCAAACTAAGATCAACACTACCAGCTAATATCCATTTTATAGAAATCCCCACATTCCTCCCTACACTAAATTTCTAATAATATCTATCTCCTTAACTCCACATAGTTTAATATTATACTCATAATCCCACAATTTTTCTCAGTTCATCTATTTCATCAGACAAAAAAAAGTCACCCGCATTTTGACTCAGTAATATTCACAACATGTCACAAATTTTTAGAAAACACTTATTTTTTTATAAATATATCACGAACACATCCATCTAAGATATGATATAAATCACATTTTTAGCCACATTCCCTCAATTTCGGTAATATGGACAAAATTGATTGGGATAACATTTAGAACATTTCCAAATTACGTTGGAGCACATTCAAAAATATATTGGAACACTTCCAAAATACATTAGAGTACTCCAGAATTACTTTGAACGACTCCATTTTTGGATATTTCCAAATTAGTTTTGAAAGCTTTATCGTAAAATCGAACATTATTTTCTTGTTGGTAAACACACTCAATGGTAGAAATATTTACTCGATTTCCGAATAGAAACACATTCCTCGCTCTGAGAGACTCCTTGAGCTTATATGCCTTACCCCAAAGTATTGCATCATGATTTTTGTACAATCCCCTCCAGCGAGGCCATGAAATGGTGTCCAGACCCAAGGTAGATTTAAGATAATCATCTCTTTCCAGACCAACTGTGTCCTCTTGTTCTAAAATTTGGTGAGGTCACAGGGCTGACAGACACCATGAAATTAACTTAAATGAGATATAACATTTGTATTCTACCTCAATACTTTTTTTCATGGTAAGGTTTGATTGATTTAAAACTTCATCATGTCTTAAAATTTTTTATTAAACATTTCTCTTTTTAATGAATGAAACATCATATATTATTAATCTTGGTGTAACAACACGCTCTGAACATCATAAATCCTCCCCTCTAAGTCTTGTTCTTCCAAGCCCCGTCACATCGGTACCTGTAAATTTTAATATATTTTTTTATTTCATTAGCATATAATGGGGAGAAATTTGCACCATCACCTGTAAAAGATATAAACCAACTAAAAGTTACATATTTTTTCACTATCCCAAACATATGCTTCTCGTTAACTTAAATATCTTCCCATTCTTGACTTAAAAGCATAATCGTACTGTGTCCCCTTATTAACTTTAATGAATTAAAAGCGTCTTGTTAACTTAAATGATGTAAGTATTATGGTAGACATGATTCTTGGTGTTCAGGTAGAGAGAGAAGGTCGAAATGGTAAGTGACACATTTCATGAAGAGATAAATATGAGTTACATATATTAATTCAAATATATATCTCTCTCTTCAAGTTATAATAACTTCCTCATAATAATTTAAATGAATTAAACCACTGATACAAGGTAAATAATTTTTGCTTACCTTATAAGTTACTCACACATTAGGCTCAATGTTTTTAATATATTGTTTAATATCTGTGAAAAGTTCTCTCCAAATTAATTTCCACTTCTTTGTGTTGTACCATCTATGCAAAATGCACAGATTATACTGTCTATTAAATATTTGACTGACAAAGTTTTCAGATATATTGTTTTCCAAAATATAATATACCAGATCATCACTCCACTCCGTTACCATTTCATCAATGAATTTATGCGAATCAAGTTCATTTTCTAACCAATTTTTAACTCGCTGAAAATTCTTTTCACTCAATGTTTCACCATCTTTCCTTAAGAGTTGATTGACAGTGTTGCAAAATTCCAACCAAGGAAGATCTTTCACCGTTTCACAAATAACAATGAAATCGCCATGTTTCCCCATATTAGATGCTTTCCATGTGGTTTCCGGACAATGTCTGGGGGTGACTTACACACAACTCTCCCATATACATAAAGAGTTGCTAAATAGTATTAAATGAAAAATTTCATTAAACTTACCTAAACTAGGATCAGCCATTTCAAAATCCATTTTCATAATTATTTTTTTGGGCTTTGGTATAATAAAAGTTTGAGATAAATGACTACTCCATTCACATTCTCGTAACAATAAATTTTCCAATATTTCTTCACTCCATCGTTGAGTCATTTCTCGTACCTCAGCTACAAACACTTCTTTTGAGAGAACATGTTCTGCATCAACTCTTTTTTGAATGGGTTCGACTCTCTTAATTGTATATAACATTTCTATAAACACCGCACTAGTATGTTTTGTCGCAACCACCTCCATATTTCTTCTGCTCAAGTGATTCCTTACCATTTCACTCCAAATATTTATACCAAAAATTTCAATCGTTGTCATCATCGAATATAATTTTTTTTAATAATACAAATACACATTACAGGGGATTTCTTCAAAGCATATATATTATCCATTGTATATTTCAAATAATATGTTTAGTCATTGTTAACTTTCCTTATTTTTCAGTAAAAAGAAATATTCAGACAATATTTTTTTTGGCAGCACTTACTACTTGCTTGTGACGTCACTATCCAGCAACACGTTAAAACAGGTTAGAGCATCTTCCCCTTATTATTTTAAATGAACGAAAAGCATGACGTCACGATACTCATTGAACAACTTATCTTACCATTAATTGTCTTCATGCATTTCCAAGTATGCACCATCGGTATAGTAATAACATATCATAATACCATTGAAGTAAGTTATGATCCCCATCCTGTATGACACTAAACTCGTGGTGGTTCATTCACCTATCGTCATGGTGATGCCACGTAGTGTTTTTCATGGAACAAATTTCTCTACACATATAGTTATAAAAACTACTAACTCGACAACCCTCGTGGTGAAAAGAGTATAAGAAGACACATCCGTATTGAGTTACAAGAGTATTTAGATGGAGACGTGGAAGTTACATGTGAAAAATTTGTTACAGACGCAAGTGTCTACACACCACTGAACTGATAAAGAAATGATTAATTCGATAGAAGACCTTGATCACAACCCTCCAAAACGAAGGAAGGTGACTGAACAATATCTCACCGATAAAGAAATGCTTATAGCAATGGAAGATTTTGAACGTGAGTTTTTAATGAGATATTATTGAGTAAATTCACCCACAATGTAATTTTTAGAAATTATAATGAGAAATTTTTTTTTTCATTTGTTGAGTAACAAACTTAAATTTTGGGATATAATACTATATTTTATCAAAATTGCAGGTAAAGAAGGAACAAAAGATGAAGAAAAATATCTTTCGTTAATGAAAGGTAATATTACAAAAGATTTTAGTGGCAGTGATAAAATTCTTTTAGTACAACAAGCAAATTGTTGCGCTGTTAAATTGAAAAAGGGAGGTCTTGCTGATGCTTTAAGTCAGGTTTTACCACTTAGCAATCCTTATTTATTTAGATCACCTGGATGTCATAAAGCAAATCTAGCTAGTGAAGTCACTCGTGATAAATTTGGGAGCATAAAATTTGTAAATAATGGAAAAAATAACCCCATGATTGTCAATATGTTCGCACAGTATGCGATGGGACCTCCACATAAGTATTATATGAACTGTAAAGTTGATAAGGCCTACTATAATACATGCAAATATTTAGATACAAAAAAAGGTCGTGAGATTATATTCAAAGAGTGCATGAATGATCTTGTTAAGTGGTTATTAACAGATCCCAACGGGATTATAATGGAAAAAGTTGTGTTTCCAGAAGGAATTGGACGTGCTTCAGCCGGAGGTGATTGGCATGCATATCTTAAAATCATTCATGATTTTGCAAAGGAATTAAAAAAAACATCGTAGAAATACTGTTATCATTATTGTAAAATATGACAAATAAAATATCTCTATAACACTTTTTTTTTTGTTTTATTCACCAGCACTCTAAAACCTTATTAGGCAACTGAATAGAGATCAT
Organism: Cherax quadricarinatus; assembly: GCF_038502225.1. Taxonomy (NCBI): domain Eukaryota; kingdom Metazoa; phylum Arthropoda; class Malacostraca; order Decapoda; family Parastacidae; genus Cherax; species Cherax quadricarinatus. The sequence goes on along the minus strand of NW_027195960.1, from coordinate 34,408 downwards.
ACGTCTGGCAGGAACGGTGATGAGTATAAACATCTCTGTTCTTTGTTGTTCATACATTAGTACCTCTTCCACCAGGGTGCGACTAACCATCTCAAGAAAATGGAGACAGCCAATAGGATGGAAAAATATTTTAAAATTGAAGAAGGAAAATTGTACGATGAAAAATATTGTCGTGACAACGTCTGCATTATTTTCCATGCGAATTGTGTTGCTATAAAAGGATATGGTGCAAGTTATTATTTGGGTAAGAAATATTCTTATGCTGATGTGTATCGGAGTAGAGAACCATTATTTAATCTAAGAAGATGCAGAGTTGAAGATCGTGATACTCCTGGAACTGTTATCGAGTTTGAACCTTCACCAGATCAAAGAAAATTGAATCTTCCTTATTTAGCAGCCATAATAAGCCAATTTGGTATTGCTGGACCATTGGAGGAAAATACCATTTCTCAAAATTTAATTGAAAAATCAAGAGATTCCCATTTGGTGTATGGTTTAAAGAAAGATACTATCGCAGACAGAATAAGATATTTCAAGGAATCCATTGAGAGAGTCATAAAAAGTGTGAAAGACAATATAAATATACGAGAGGTTATCTTTCTGAAAGGTATTGGGAGGCATGAAACTTCAAATGATTATATCTGGAATACACATTATAAACCTATACTCGAAGATATGATAATGAAATTTAAGGAAGAAGGTATTCGATCAACAATGGTTGTCAAAGAAGAAATGAAAAACATTAACCAAGGTCAAGAATTAGAAGATGATTCGAAATTATTGTCTTCTAGAATTGAAGGAAGTGCTTGGTATCCCTCATGAGGTAAGCAAAATTATTTACCATGTATCAGTGGTTTAATTCATTTAAATTATTATGAGGAAGTTATTATAACTTGAAGAGAGAGATATATATTTGAATTAATATATATAACTCATATTTATCTCTTCATGAAATGTGTCACTTACCATTTCGACCTTCTCTCTCTACCTGAACACCAAGAATCATGTCTACCATAATACTTACATCATTTAAGTTAACAAGACGCTTTTAATTCATTAAAGTTAATAAGGGGACACAGTACGATTACGCTTTTAAGTCAAGAATGGGAAGATATTTAAGTTAACGAGAAGAATATGTTTGGGATAGTGAAAAAATATGTAACTTTTAGTTGGTTTATATCTTTTACAGGTGATGGTGCAAATTTCTCCCCATTATGTGCTAATGAAATAAAAAAATATATTAAAATTTACAGGTACCGATGTGACGGGGCTTGGAAGAACAAGACTTAGAGGGGAGGATTTATGATGTTCAGAGCGTGTTGTTACACCAAGATTAATAATATATGATGTTTCATTCATTAAAAAGAGAAATGTTTAATAAAAAATTTTAAGACATGATGAAGTTTTAAATCAATCAAACCTTACCATGAAAAAAAGTATTGAGGTAGAATACAAATGTTATATCTCATTTAAGTTAATTTCATGGTGTCTGTCAGCCCTGTGACCTCACCAAATTTTAGAACAAGAGGACACAGTTGGTCTGGAAAGAGATGATTATCTTAATTAAATCTACCTTGGGTGTGAACACCATTTCATGGCCTCACTGGAGGGGATTGTACAAAAATCATGATGCAATACTTTGGGGTAAGGCATAAAAGCTCAAGGAGTCTCTCAGAGCGAGGAATGTGTTTCTATTCGGAAATCGAGTAAATATTTCCACCATTGAGTGTGTTTACCAACAAGAAAATAATGTTCGATTTTACGATAAAGTTTTCAAAATTAATTTGGAACTTTCCAAAAATGGAGTCGTTCAAAGTAATTCTGGAGTACTCTAATGTATTTTGGAAGTGTTCTAATATATATTTGAATGTGCTCCAACGTAATTTGGAAATGTTCTAAATGTTATCCCAAACAATTTTGTCCATATTACCGAAATTGAGGGAATGTGGCTAAAAATGTGATTTATATCATATCTTAGTTGGATGTGTTCGTGATATATTTATAAAAAAATGAGTGTTTTCTAAAAATTTGTGACATGTTGTGAATATTACTGAGTCAAAAATGCGGGTGACTTTTTTTTTTCTGATGAAATAGATGAACTGAGAAAAATTGTGGGGTTATGAGTATAATATTAAACTATGTGGAGTTGAGGAGATAGATTTTATTAGAAACTTAGTGTTGGGAGGAAATGTGGGGATTTCTATAAAATGGATATTAGCTGGTAGTGTTGATCTTAGTTTGGGTAGTATTCAGTGGTGTTTTGGGGATGTTCGAATGATATTTTTGGAGTATTCAATGGTAATTGATGGTGTTTTTGGTAGTGTTCAAAGTAAAGTGAGTTGTCTGTGTGTGTTAGGTGGTTATGGAATTTTGTGAATATCTTGGTTACAGTGATTTTAGTGGATTTGAGATGGGTGATGAGATGCATTTGTGGATGTGAAATGTGATTTTTGTGTTTGTTCTGAAGAGGTGTGATGGGAAACGGGTGAGTGGATGTGAAGAAATGTGAGTGAGATGGAGAGGGGTATGGGGAGGGTTGTATTAGAAATTTAATGAAATATGGGGGGGGGGAATATTTTACTGAAAATAAAGGTAATGTGTGAATATTTTAAAAGAATTTATAGAATTGAAAAGTTATGATATATTGGAAAAGAATGGAGGGTGTAGAAACATGTCTCAGTAATTGGGTAGTGAGATTAGTTGTTGTGAGTATAATATCAATTTATGTGGATACAAGGAGATGGGTATGGAGAGGAATTTATTAGAATTTTAGTAATGTAGGGAGGAATGTGCATTACATTTAAGATTCAATTAAAAGAAGGGGAAAAATTTGTATCGAATAAATTGTGAATAAAATGGTAAGTGATGAGGGATGTGGGTATTGTTGTCGAACTAGATATATCGAAAAAAAAGATGTTATAAGTGGGTTGTTGTTCTGACTTTTTCTGTTGAAATAGTTAAAACGAGAAAAATGTCTAGACATGTGTTGTATTTTGTAAAGAAATTGTGGGTTGTGGGTGTTGTGGGATGTGGGTGATGTGGGATGTGGGTGTTGTGGGTTGTGGGCGTTGTTGTCGAACTAGAGATACCGAAAAGACGTTATAAGTGGGTTGTTGTGACTTTTTCTGATGAAATTAGTTAAAACGAGAAAAAATTGTGGGGGTGTGGGTGTTGTGGGTTGTGGGTGTTGTGGGTTGTGGGTGTTGTGGGGTTCTGGGTGTTGTTGTCGAACTAGAGTTGCTGAAAAGTTTTTATAAGTTGTGGGTTGTTGTGACTTTTTTTCTGATGAAATTAGTTAAAACGAGAAAAATTGTGGGGTGTGGGTGATGTGGGTTGTGGGTGATGTGGGATGTGGGTGTTGTGGGTGTTGTTGTCGAACTAGAGATATCGAAAAAAATCCTTGATTCTGTTGTAAGTGTTCGTGTGTGTTTGGTTTGTGTTCATGTTTTTTGTGTTCATGTTATATCTTAGTTGGAGGAGAGTGTACTCATAGAAATTGATAATCGTCTTGGTTATAGTGATTTGAGGGGATTTGTGTGAAAAATGGGTGTTAGTCTGTTATGTTGATCTTAGTTTATGGTGATTTTGGTGGTGTTTTGACTGAATTCAGTAGTGTATTAGTAGTACACAAATGGTGTTTTGAGTGTTTCTATTCAAAGGTGTTTTGAGGTGTTCAAATGATGTGCAAGAGTATTTATGAAGGTGTTCTGGGAGTATTCAGTGGTGATTTGGGGGTGTTAAAATGATGTTTTTGGAGTATTCAAAGGTAATTGATGCTGTTTTTGGTGTTTTTCAAAGTAAAGTGTTTGAGTTAGTTTTTGTGATACTGTTGTAAAAATCTGGAGAATGAGGGAGTAGTATGGGGGATGAGTTGTAATTTAATGAAATGTGTAAGTGCAGATAAATTAAAGCTGTCAAATCTTATTTGGGAGTATTTAAAATGATATTTTGGAAGTGTTTCAGTGTTGTTTGGAAATGTTCAAAGGTATTTTTGTGAGTATTCAAATGATTTATGAGAGTGTTTTGAAGGTGTTCAAAGTAAAGTGCGGTGTGTATGCGTATTAACTTCGTAATATGTAAAATTGTGACTAGTGAATTATTGGAAAAGTGGTTATAAGTGATGTGGTGACTTTTTCTGATGAAATAGTTAAAACGAGAAAAATGTCTAGACATGTGTTGTATTTTGTGAAGAAATTGTGGATTGTTGTGGGTATTAACGAAAAAAATGTGAAATTATTTGGGTTATCCTGGGTTAAGAGTGAAAATGTTTTCCCTATGTTGTACATGAAATGTGTAGGGGTAAGTCGACAAGATTCAGCCTGAGTGCGGGGGTCATCACGTGACGTCATTGACATAAGGGGGAAGTCGACAAGATTCAGCCTGTATGTGTGAGGTCATCATGTGACGTCACTGACCACCGAGTAAACACAGGTGGGGTGACGTCACACTTGTTTAGACCTGTAGTAAGAGAGAGCACCATGTCCCATAGGAGGATTTCATTTGAATGTTTACCCCCAGAGGGAGGGAATCCAAAAAAACTTGATCCGAGGAGATGGAGGAGAAAACCTTGATCCAAGGAGATGGAGTCTTGGTATTATCGAGAAAAACTTTGATCCAAGAAGATGGAGTCTTTGTATTATCGAGAAAAGCTTGATCCAAGGAGATGGAGACTTTGATTTTGAGAAAAACTTGATCCGAGGAATTGGAGTCTTTGTATTATCGAGAAAACTTGATCCAAGGAGATGGAGACTTTGTATTATCGAGAAAAAAAATCCTACTTCAACCACTTCATTTATCCATGAGAATGCTCTTCATAACCTCCCTGAGGTTAATTAAATATTTAATTTCTGACTTTAACTCTTTAACTCATAACTGAGCTCTAGTGTACTTGTTCGCTCTGTCTTGAACTGTTTATTCCATTTTATAAGACATGTCTTCTGAATATTTTGTTCGTCATTTATGCATGTTTTCATGTGGAAGTGGGAATATATTATCACCAGATAATATGTAGAGTTAATGGTCAACAAATTTATTCTTTGTTAACGTGTAAATTGCAATACACTCACCTGATTTTTGTCGTGTCGTCGCTAATAAAAACTAACATAGAATTTAGCTTGGATAACGATGTTTGGAGATCGTGAATTACCAAGTGAGAGCGAGTGACAACGAGGAGTCTCGTCGACCACAAGAGAACGTGATGCTTGACGGATTCTTTCACAAACGCTGCCAGGAAGTCTGTGTCGTCACTTATAACAACAATTGTATTGTGTGGTGACAACTGCCTCAACTGTTTGCAAGGTAAAATGAATTATAAGATATTGCCTTAATCTCACGAATAATGTAAGAATAATCTATATATCTAAATATCTTGCATAGTGAGTGATCGCACTCGACTAACACTCATCAAAGAAAACGTACCAGTTTGACATTTTCAACCAATTTAGGGAGATACTTGTCCATATTGTATCCAGAGCTCCTGGTTTGTGCTTCAAATACTCCAGCTCCTCCTGGAAACCGTAGGTACTGAATCATCTGAAAGAAAAATATTGCTTCTGCTCAAAGCTAACATTATAGAAGTAAATAATGTTAATAATGATAATGCTCACACTCTCATACAAAATCTTGTAGAGTTAACAGTGAGAGTGAAACAGCAAGGGAAGGAGGGGAGAAGTTCAGATGAGGCGGACTATACAGGCAAGTCCTGTATGAGGTGCAGTGGGAAAGACAGTAAATGAAATGATGAAACATGTGGCCACAAAGTACAAGAAGGCAGAAAAGAAGTTCGTACTCAGGGGCATTAGAAACAATGGGGAGCCCAGAGTGACCCCATAGTTCTACCACTATTGTAGAGAGGATAAGACAAGTGTGCTAGAGCATAGAAGAAAACATAGAGAGCAAAGAACTAAGGAAAACTAAGAACTGAACCGAAGGTCCAGACACAAATAAATTTATATATCTATAGCAGCAGGAAAACAGCAGCCAAGGAACAGGTAAGCGAGGGAAAGAAGGAAGTAAGGAGCTCACAAGGAATGACCGGGAAGTATGTAAACAGCTCAACATGAGATATAGGAAAGAATTCTCAGGAGACAAAGGCTTCCATTAAACTAAGGTAGTTGAGTACACCAGCAAGTTTTGGACACAATGCACACAACCGGAAAAGAGGTCAAGAAACTACTATGTGAGTTAGATACCTCGGACTATAATATTTCTACATGGGTCCTGAGAGAGCAAACAGAAACAATTTGCCACTAGCAAAAATCTTCAACAATTCTATCGAAGCAGGGTAACTAACAGAGGTGTGGGAGACAGCAAATGTAGTCCCAATATTTAGAAAAGGAAACAGACACGCAACATTAAACTATAGACGAGAGACAGAATTTTTGAGAGTTTTTTTTTTTTTATACAGCTGGAAATTTATTCAGCTTTAGAGTAGTCAGGAAGTGGAACGACATGGAGAGTGAAGTGGTGGAGGCAGTTTCAATACATAGGTTTATGACGAGGTATGATAAGGCTTATGAAGCCAGGAGTGTGTGATCCTAGTAGCGACTTGTGAAGAGGCGGGATCAGGAGCCGAAGCTATCGCTGAAACTACATATAGATGAGTACATACAGGTTAGTGAGTACATACACATACACGTACATACACGTTAAACTACCAACCAGTGTCACTGACATGTACAGTATGCAAAGTCATGGAGAAGATTATCTGGAGAAGAATGGTGGAGCACCTAGAAAGGAACGACAACCAGCACGGTTTCAGGGAAGGGAAATCCTGTGACACAAACCTACTGGAGTTCTAAGAGAGGGTGACAGCAGTAATACAGGAGAGGGGTGGGCAGACTGCGTTTTCTTGGACTGTATGAGGTCTTTTGACACAGCTCCACACAAGAGATTAGTGCAAAAGTTGGAGGTCCAGGCAGGTATAACAGCGAAGGCAGAGAATACTTGACAGGGATGCAACAGCGAGTCATGTGACAAAGTGTCAGAGTGGGCGCCTGTGACGAGCTTTTTTCACACAGGAAACAGTCCTGGGATCGGTGCTGTTTCCGGTATATGTGAATGACATGACGGAAAGGATAGACTCAGAAGTGTCCTTGTTTGCAGACGATGTGAAGCTGATGTGGAGAATTCAGTCAGATGAGATCCAGACAGGACTACAAAAGGATATGGACAGGCTGCAAGCCTAGTCCAGCAACTGGTTCCTAGAGTTTAACCTTGCCAAGTGAAAAGTCATGAAGATCGGGGAAATGCAAAGAAGACTGCGAGCAGAGTACAGTTTAGGGAGCCAAAGACCACAAAACCTCACTCAAGGAAAGGGAACTGTGGGTGAGTATAATACCGAGCATATCTCCTGTAGTGCACACTGGAATAAATAGTTTAATAAAACTCTTCATTTCAATGGTTTATCACAATCTAATCTATAATATATTATCCTGAATGTCCTGCATTTTTCTACCTTGTAATCAATTGTTATCATTATTCTAAATATATTAAAAGTAGTGTGGAACTTGCCCTGAGAAGAGAGGAAGTTGAAGTAGCTCCATCCATGATAAAAATTACAGAGAATCTATCATGTGATTCTTCATCCAGCACAGCCTCCACCACCTGTGATGCCAGCCCTGGATCATCCACCTTCTTGTACAGCCTGGCCCTCTGAACTTGTGTTATCAGACTAGACTCTGACCGCTGAACGACTGGTGATGCGACATTGTCTTCATCTGTCAGAGGAAAATGTTAGTTTCAATTATTCGAACTAAGTAGCCGAGGTATGCAAGATCATAGAAACTGTAGCCCAAGTCATGTAAAAATAAGAAAGGGCGTCGAGCTCTTTGCTTCAGCATTGAAGACGAATCCGTGAGCAATTCCCTGGCAAATATTGCTTTGAATTTGGGGCTTAGTTGAATGAAGCTTTAGAAGCTAAACAATACTGGGTATTGAAGATTGAGACACTTATGCAACATATGGGAAAATTTAATCAGGAAACGTTTCGCCACACAGTGGCTTCGTATTGCTTAGTATTGGACTGATGAAGCCACTGTATGGCGAAACGTTTCCTGAATAAAGATTCCCATATGTTGCATATGTGTCTCAATCTTCAACTTGTCGGTTTATCAAACCATTCATCACAATACTGGGTATTCATGCATGAATGCCCACACACGGCTGCAACACCATAAATCATCTGGGGAATAATGTTGCAGCCTCCCAATTTGCACTTGTGCAAATTGGTCGCATGATTTAAAAGTACTACAGGTATATAACTTCTCTTGAAAGCACGAAAAATGCAGTTCAGAGGAACTTCAATAAAACCGATGGAAAGTTCAGCATGAAGGCAGTGAATGACGTAATGGGGATATGATGAAGTTGGAGGATATTATGAAATAAGAGTGAGGGTAGTATAGACAAATAATGAAGGAAGAAGAACAATGATATCGAGAAAGAACAAATAATGAAAGTAGCTAGCAGAGATGGTGGGTGGGGATGGGGAAGCCAGGGTGGTAGCTAGCAGAGATGGTGTGTGGGGATGGGGAAGCCAGGGTGGTAGCTAGCAGAGATGGTGGGTGGGGATGGAGAAGCCAGGGTGGTAGCTAGCAGAGATGGTGGGTGGGGATGGAGAAGCCAGGGTGGTAGCTAGCAGAGATGGTGGGTGGGGATGGGGAAGCCAGGGTGGTAGCTAGCAGAGATGGTGTGTGGGGATGGGGAAGCCAGGGTGGTACCTAGCAGAGATGGTGAGTGAGGATGGGAAAGCCAGGGTGGTAGCTAGCAGAGATGGTGTGTGAGGATGGGGTAGCCAGGGTGGTAGCTAGCAGAGATGTTGTGTGAGGATGGGGAAGCCAGGGTGGTAGCTAGCAGAGACGGTGTGTGAGGATGGAAAAGCCAGGGTGGTAGCTAGCAGAGATGGTGTGTGAGGATGGGGAAGCCAGGGTGGTAGCTAGCAGAGATGGTGTGTGAGGATGGGGAAGCCAGGGTGGTAGCTAGCAGAGATGGTGTGTGAGGATGGGGAAGCCAGGGTGGTAGCTAGCAGAGACGGTGTGTGAGGATGGGAAAGCCAGGGTGGTAGCTAGCAGAGATGGTGTGTGAGGATGGGGAAGCCAGGGTGGTAGCTAGCAGAGATGGTGTGTGAGGATGGAGAAGCCAGGGTGGTAGCTAGCAGAGATGGTGTGTAGGGATGGGGAAGCCAGGGTGGTAGTTAGCAGAGATGGTGTGTGGGGATGGGGAAGCCAGAGTGGTAGCTAGCAGAGATGGTGTGTGGGGACGGAGAAGCCAGGGTGGTAGCTAGCAGAGATGGTGTGTGGGGATGGGGAAGCCAGGGTGGTAGATAGCAGAGATGGTGTGTGGGGATGGGGAAGCCAGAGTGGTAGCTAGCAGAGATGGTGTGTGGGGATGGAGAAGCCAGGGTGGTAGCTA
>NW_027195960.1:0-20000 GCF_038502225.1 Cherax quadricarinatus | reverse complement strand
AGTGTTCAGGTGTCCAGTGTTCAGGTGTCCAGTGTTCAGGTGTTCAGTGTTCAGGTGTCCAGTGTCCAGTGTTCAGGTGTCCAGTGTTCAGGTGTCCAGTGTTCAGGTGTCCAGTGTTCAGGTGTCCAGTGTTCAGGTGTCCAGTGTTCAGGTGTCCAGTGTTCAGGTGTCCAGTGTTCAGGTGTCCAGTGTTCAGGTGTCCAGTGTTCAGGTGTCCAGTGTTCAGGTGTCCAGTGTTCAGGTGTCCAGTGTTCAGGTGTCCAGTGTTCAGGTGTCCAGTGTTCAGGTGTCCAGTGTTCAGGTGTCCAGTGTTCAGGTGTCCAGTGTCCAGTGTTCAGGTGTCCAGTGTTCAGGTGTCCAGTGTTCAGGTGTCAAGTGTTCAGGTGTCCAGTGTTCAGGTGTCCAGTGTTCAGGTGTTCAGTGTTCAGGTGTCCAGTGTTCAGGTGTCCAGTGTTCAGGTGTCCAGTGTTCAGGTGTCCAGTGTTCAGGTGTCCAGTGTTCAGGTGTCCAGTGTTCAGGTGTCCAGTGTTCAGGTGTCCAGTGTTCAGGTGTCCAGTGTTCAGGTGTCCAGTGTTCAGGTGTCCAGGTGTCCAGTGTTCAGGTGTCCAGTGTTCAGGTGTCAAGTGTTCAGGTGTCCAGTGTTCAGGTGTCCAGTGTTCAGGTGTTCAGTGTTCAGGTGTCCAGTGTCCAGTGTTCAGGTGTCCAGTGTTCAGGTGTCCAGGGGTCAGGTGTCCAGTGTTCAGGTGTCCAGTATTCAGGTGTCCAGTGTTCAGGTGTCCAGTGTTCAGGTGTCCAGTGTTCAGGTGTCCAGTGTTCAGGTGTCCAGTGTTCAGGTGTCCAGTGTTCAGGTGTCCAGTGTTCAGGTGTCCAGTGTTCAGGTGTCCAGTGTGCGGTGGTCCAGTGTTCAGGTGTCCAGTGTTCAGGTGTCCAGTGTTCAGGTGTCCAGTGTTCAGGTGTCCAGTGTTCAGGTGTCCAGTGTTCAGGTGTCCAGTGTTCAGGTGTCCAGTGTTCAGGTGTCCAGTGTTCAGGTGTCCAGTGTTCAGGTGTCCAGTGTTCAGGTGTCCAGTGTTCAGGTGTCCAGTGTTCAGGTGTCCAGTGTTCAGGTGTCCAGTGTTCAGGTGTCCAGTGTTCAGGTGTCCAGTGTTCAGGTGTCCAGTGTTCAGGTGTCCAGTGTTCAGGTGTCCAGTGTTCAGGTGTCCAGTGTTCAGGTGTCCAGTGTTCAGGTGTCCAGTGTTCAGGTGTCCAGTGTTCAGGTGTCCAGTGTTCAGGTGTCCAGTGTTCAGGTGTCCAGTGTTCAGGTGTCCAGTGTTCAGTCCAGTGTTCAGGTGTCCAGTGTTCAGGTGTCCAGTGTTCAGGTGTCCAGTGTTCAGGTGTCCAGTGTTCAGGTGTCCAGTGTTCAGGTGTCCAGTGTTCAGGTGTCCAGTGTTCAGGTGTCCAGTGTTCAGGTGTCCAGTGTTCAGGTGTCCAGTGTTCAGGTGTCCAGTGTTCAGGTGTCCAGTGTTCAGGTGTCCAGTGTTCAGGTGTCCAGTGTTCAGGTGTCCAGTGTTCAGGTGTCCAGTGTTCAGGTGTCCAGTGTCCAGTGTTCAGGTGTCCAGTGTTCAGGTGTCCAGTGTTCAGGTGTCCAGTGTTCAGGTGTCCAGTGTTCAGGTGTCCAGTGTTCAGGTGTCCAGTGGTCAGGTGACCAGTGTTCAGGTGTCAAGTGTTCAGGTGTCCAGTGTTCAGGTGTCCAGTGTTGTTCAGGTGTCCAGTGTTCAGGTGTCCAGTGTTCAGGTGTCCAGTGTTCAGGTGTCCAGTGTTCAGGTGTCCAGTGTTCAGGTGTCCAGTGTTCAGGTGTCCAGTGTTCAGGTGTCCAGTGTTCAGGTGTCAAGTGGTCAGGTGTCCAGTGTTCAGGTGTCCAGTGTTCAGGTGTCATGTGTTCAGGTGTCCAGTTTTCAGGTGTCCAGTGTTCAGGTGTCCAGTGTTCAGGTGTCCATTGTTCAGGTGTCCAGTGTTCAGGTGTCCAGTGTTCAGGTGTCCAGTGTTCAGGTGTCCAGTGTTCAGGTGTCCAGTGTTCAGGTGTCCAGTGTTCAGGTGTCCAGTGTTCAGGTGTCCAGTGTTCAGGTGTTCAGTGTTCAGGTGTCCAGTGTTCAGGTGTCCAGTGTCCAGTGTTCAGGTGTCCAGTGTTCAGGTGTCCAGTGTTCAGGTGTCAAGTGTTCAGGTTTCATGTGTCCAGTGTTCAGGTGTCCAGTGTTCAGGTGTCCAGTGTTCAGGTGTCCAGTGTTCAGGTGTCCAGTGTTCAGTGTGTCCAGTGTTCAGGTGTCCAGTGTTCAGGTGTCCAGTATTCAGGTGTCCAGTGTTCAGGTGTCCAGTGTTCAGGTGTCCAGTGTTCAGGTGTCCAGTTTTCAGGTGTCCAGGTGTCCAGTGTTCAGGTGTCCAGTGTTCAGGTGTCCAGTGTTCAGGTGTCCAGTGTTCAGGTGTCCAGTGTTCAGGTGTCCAGTGTTCAGGTGTCCAGTGTTCAGGTGTCCAGTGGTCAGGTGACCAGTGTTCAGGTGTCCAGTGTTCAGGTGTCCAGTGTTCAGGTGTCCAGTGTTCAGGTGTCCAGTGTTCAGGTGTCCAGTGTTCAGGTGTCCAGTGTTCAGGTGTCCAGTGTTCAGGTGTTCAGTGTTCAGGTGTCCAGTGTTCAGGTGTTCAGTGTTCAGGTGTCCAGTGTCCAGTGTTCAGGTGTCCAGTGTTCAGGTGTCCAGTGTTCAGGTGTCCAGTGTTCAGGTGTCCAGTGTTCAGGTGTTCAGTGTTCAGGTGTCCAGTGTTCAGGTGTCCAGTGTTCAGGTGTCCAGTGTTCAGGTGTCCAGTGTTCAGGTGTCCAGTGTTCAGGTGTCCAGTGTTCAGGTGTCCAGTGTTCAGGTGTCCAGTGTTCAGGTGTCCAGTGTTCAGGGGTCCATTGTTCGGGTGTCCAGGTGTCCCGTGCTCAGGTGTCCAGTGTTCAGGTGTCCAGTGTTCAGGTGTCCAGTGTTCAGGTGTCCAGTGTTCAGGTGTCCAGTGTTCAGGTGTCCAGTGTTCAGGTGTCCAGTGTTCAGGTGTCCAGTGTTCAGGTGTCCAGTGTTCAGGTGTCCAGTGTTCAGGTGTCCAGTGTTCAGGTGTCCAGTGTTCAGGTGTCCAGTGTTCAGGTGTCCAGTGTTCAGGTGTCCAGTGTTCAGGTGTCCAGAGTACAGGGTCCAGTGTTCAGGTGTCCAGTGTTCAGGGTGTCCAGTGTTCAGGTGTCCAGTGTTCAGGTGTCCAGTGTTCAGGTGTCCATGTCAGGTCCATTCAGGTGTCCAGTGTTCAGGTGTCCAGTGTTCAGTGTTCAGGTGTCCAGTGTTCAGGTGTCCAGTGTTCAGGTGTCCAGTGTTCAGGTGTCCAGTGTTCAGGTGTCCAGTGTTCAGGTGTCCAGTGTTCAGGTGTCCAGTGTTCAGGTGTCCAGTGTTCAGGTGTCCAGTGTTCAGGTGTCCAGTGTTCAGGTGTCCAGGGGTCAGGTGTCCAGTGTTCAGGTGTCAAGTATTCAGGTGTCCAGTGTTCAGGTGTCCAGTGTTCAGGTGTCCAGTGTTCAGTTGTCCAGTGTTCAGGTGTCCAGTGTTCAGGTGTCCAGTGTTCAGGTGTCCAGTGTTCAGGTGACCAGTGTTCAGGTGTCCAGTGTTCAGGTGTCCAGTGTTCAGGTGTCCAGTGTTCAGGTGTCCAGTGTTCAGGTGTCCAGTGTTCTGGTGTCCAGTGTTCAGGTGTCCAGTGTTCAGGTGTCCAGTGTTCAGGTGTCCAGTGTTCAGGTGTCCAGTGTTCAGGTGTCCAGTGTTCAGGTGTCCAGTGTTCAGGTGTCCAGTGTTCAGGTGTCCAGTGTTCAGGTGTCCAGTGTTCAGGTGTCCAGTGTTCAGGTGTCCAGTGTTCAGGTGTCCAGTGTTCAGGTGTCCAGTGTTCAGGTGTCCAGTGTTCAGGTGTCCAGTGTTCAGGTGTCCAGTGTTCAGGTGTCCAGTGTTCAGGTGTCCAGTGTTCAGGTGTCCAGTGTTCAGTTGTCCAGTGTTCAGGTGTCCAGTGTTCAGGTGTCCAGTGTTCAGGTGTCCAGTGTTCATGTGTCCAGTGTTCAGGTGTCCAGTGTTCAGGTGTCCAGTGTTCAGGTGTCCAGTGTTCAGGTGTCCAGTGTTCAGGTGTCCAGTGTTCAGGTGTCCAGTGTTCAGGTGTCCAGTGTTCAGGTGTCCAGTGTTCAGGTGTCCAGTGTTCAGGTGTCCAGTGTTCAGGTGTCCAGTGTTCAGGTGTCCAGTGTTCAGGTGTCCAGTGTTCAGGTGTCCAGTGTTCATGTGTCCAGTGTTCAGGTGTCCAGTGTTCAGGTGTCCAGTGTTCAGGTGTCCAGTGTTCAGGTGTCCAGTGTTCAGGTGTCCAGTGTTCAGGTGTCCAGTGTTCAGGTGTCCAGTGTTCAGGTGTCCAGTGTTCAGGTGTCCAGTGTTCAGGTGTCCAGTGTTCAGGTGTCCAGTGTTCAAGTGTCCAGTGTTCAGGTGTCCAGTGTTCAGGTGTCCAGTGTTCAGGTGTCCAGTGTTCAGGTGTCCAGTGTTCAAGTGTCCAGTGTTCAGGTGTCCAGTGTCCAGTGTTCAGGTGTCCAGTGTTCAGGTGTCCAGTGTTCAGGTGTCCAGTGTTCAGAGATGAACTCATCTCAGCATCGTGAAATCTCTCTTAGTGGCGCAGCTTCAAACCTTCAGTTAAGACGACAATAATTCTACGACAATAATTCTACGACAATAATTCTACGACAATAATTCTACGACAATAATTCAACGACAATAATTCTACGACAATAATTCAACGACAATAATTCTACGACAATAATTCTACGACAATAATTCTACGACAATAATTCAACGACAATAATTCTACGACAATAATTCTACGACAATAATTCTACTACAATAATTCTACGACAATAATTCTACGATAATAATTCGACGACAATAATTCTACGACAATAATTCTACGACAATAATTCTACGATAATAATTCTACGACAATAATTCTACGACAATAATTCTACGACAATAATTCTACGACAATAATTCTACGACAATAATTCGACGACAATAATTCTACGATAATAATTCTACGACAATAATTCTACGACAATAATTCTACGACAATAATTCTACGACAATAATTCTACGACAATAATTCTACGATAATAATTCTACGACAATAATTCTACGACAATAATTCGACGACAATAATTCTACGACAATAATTCTACGACAATAATTCTACGACAATAATTCTACGACAATAATTCGACGACAATAATTCGACGACAATAATTCGACGAGAATAATTCGACGACAATAATTCGACGACAATAATTCGACGACAATAATTCGACGACAATAATTCGACGACAATAATTCGACGACAATAATTCGACGACAATAATTCGACGACAATAATTCGACGACAATAGTTCGACGACAATAATTCTACGACAATAATTCTACGACAATAATTCGACGACAATAATTCGACGACAATAATTCGACGACAATAATTCAACGACAATAATTCTACGACAATAATTCTACGACAATAATTCGACGACAATAATTCTACGACAATAATTCTACGACAATAATTCTACGACAATAACTCTACGACAATAATTCGACGACAATAATTCGACGACAATAATTCTACGACAATAATTCGACGACAATAATTCTACGACAATAATTCTACGACAATAATTCGACGACAATAATTCGACGACAATAATTCGACGACAATAATTCGACGACAATAATTCGACGACAATAATTCGACGACAATAATTCGACGACAATAATTCGACGACAATAATTCGACGACAATAATTCGACGACAATAATTCGACGACAATAATTCGACGACAATAATTCGACGACAATAATTCGACGACAATAATTCGACGACAATAATTCGACGACAATAATTCGACGACAATAATTCGACGACAATAATTCGACGACAATAATTCGACGACAATAATTCGACGACAATAATTCGACGACAATAATTCGACGACAATAATTCGACGACAATAATTCGACGACAATAATTCGACGACAATAATTCGACGACAATAATTCGACGACAATAATTCGACGACAATAATTCGACGACAATAATTCGACGACAATAATTCGACGACAATAATTCGACGACAATAATTCGACGACAATAATTCGATGACAATAATTCGACGACAATAATTCGACGACAATAATTCGACGACAATAATTCGACGACAATAATTCGACGACAATAATTCGACGACAATAATTCGACGACAATAATTCGACGACAATAATTCGACGACAATAATTCGACGACAATAATTCGACGACAATAATTCGACGACAATAATTCGACGACAATAATTCGACGACAATAATTCTACGACAATAATTCTACGACAATAATTCTACGACAATAATTCGACGACAATAATTCGACGACAATAATTCGACGACAATAATTCGACGACAATAATTCGACGACAATAATTCGACGACAATAATTCGACGACAATAATTCGACGACAATAATTCGACGACAATAATTCGATGACAATAATTCGACGACAATAATTCGACGACAATAATTCGACGACAATAATTCGACGACAATAATTCGACGACAATAATTCGACGACAATAATTCGACGACAATAATTCGACGACAATAATTCGACGACAATAATTCGACGACAATAATTCGACGACAATAATTCGACGACAATAGTTCGACGACAGCTGAGAGATATTAAAGTGTTTCTGCTGATTTAATAATTTTATAGGTAAAATAGTGTGAAATTTTTATTCTCGTTAAATTATTTTGAGTTTCTCTCTTCTGAGAGGCTTCAGTATTTAATGTTTGATGCATCTGACATCCAGAATAGTTTGGTTTACTTGAAGGTAAAAATTTGATGCAATAAAATTGTAATAATATGGTGTAAAGGCTGGAATCTGTCATAAATAAAATATACCTCAACGGATTGACTACAATTGTTCACTACTGGTATGACTTACTGAACAACTCTCAACATAATGTTCACTACTGGTATGACGTACTGAACAACTCTCAACATAATGTTCACTACTGGTATGACGTACTGAACAACTCTCAACATAATGTTCACTACTGGTATGACGTACTGAACAACTCTCAACATAATGTTCACTACTGGTATGACGTACTGAACAACTCTCAACATAATGTTCACTACTGGTATGACTTACTGAACAACTCTCAACATAATGTTCACTACTGGTATGACTTACTGAACAACTCTCAACATAATGTTCACTACTGGTATGACTTACTGAACAACTCTCAACATAATGTTCACTACTGGTATGACGTACTGAACAACTCTCAACATAATGTTCACTACTGGTATGACGTACTGAACAACTCTCAACATAATGTTCACTACTGGTATGACTTACTGAACAACTCTCAACATAATGTTCACTACTGGTATGACGTACTGAACAACTCTCAACATAATGTTCACTACTGGTATGACGTACTGAACAACTCTCAACATAATGTTCACTACTGGTATGATGTACTGAACAACTCTCAACATAATGTTCACTACTGGTATGACTTACTGAACAACTCTCAACATAATGTTCACTACTGGTATGACTTACTGAACAACTCTCAACATAATGTTCACTACTGGTATGACTTACTGAACAACTCTCAACATAATGTTCACTACTGGTATGACGTACTGAACAACTCTCAACATAATGTTCACTACTGGTATGACGTACTGAACAACTCTCAACATAATGTTCACTACTGGTATGACTTACTGAACAACTCTCAACATAATGTTCACTACTGGTATGACGTGCTGAACAACTCTCAACATAATGTTCAACAACTCTCAACATAATGTTCACTACTGGTATGACTTACTGAACAACTCTCAACATAATGTTCACTACTGGTATGACGTGCTGAACAACTCTCAACATAATGTTCACTACTGGTATGACTTACTGAACAACTCTCAACATAATGTTCACTACTGGTATGACTACTGAACAACTCTCAACATAATGTTCACTACTGGTATGACTACTGAACAACTCTCAATATAATGTTCACTACTGGTATGACTTACTGAACAACTCTCAACATAATGTTCACTACTGGTATGACTTACTGAACAACTCTCAACATAATGTTCACTACTGGTATGACTTACTGAACAACTCTCAACATAATGTTCACTACTGGTATGACTTACTGAACAACTCTCAACATAATCTTCACTACTGGTATAACTTACTGAACAACTCTCAACATAATGTTCACTACTGGTATGACTTACTGAACAACTCTCAACATAATGTTCACTACTGGTATGACTTACTGAACAACTCTCAACATAATGTTCACTACTGGTATGACTTACTGAACAACTCTCAACATAATGTTCACTACTGGTATGAATTACTGAACAACTCTCAACAATGTTCACTACTGGTATGACTTACTGAACAACTCTCAACATAATGTTCACTACTGGTATGACTTACTGAACAACTCTCAACATAATGTTCACTACTGGTATGAATTACTGAACAACTCTCAACATAATGTTCACTACTGGTATGACTTACTGAACAACTCTCAACATAATGTTCACTACTGGTATGACTTACTGAACAACTCTCAACATAATGTTCACTACTGGTATGACTTACTGAACAACTCTCAACATAATGTTCACTACTGGTATGACTTACTGAACAACTCTCAACATAATGTTCACTACTGGTATGACTTACTGAACAACTCTCAACATAATGTTCACTACTGGTATGACTTACTGAACAACTCTCAACATAATGTTCACTACTGGTATGACTTACTGAACAACTCTCAACATAATGTTCACTACTGGTATGACGTACTGAACAACTCTCAACATAATGTTCACTACTGGTATGACGTGCTGAACAACTCTCAACATAATGTTCACTACTGGTATGACGTGCTGAACAACTCTCAACATAATGTTCACTACTGGTATGACGTGCTGAACAACTCTCAACATAATGTTCACTACTGGTATGACGTGCTGAACAACTCTCAACATAATGTTCACTACTGGTATGACGTACTGAACAACTCTCAACATAATGTTCACTACTGGTATGACGTGCTGAACAACTCTCAACATAATGTTCACTACTGGTATGACGTGCTGAACAACTCTCAACATAATGTTCACTACTGGTATGACGTACTGAACAACTCTCAACATAATGTTCACTACTGGTATGACGTGCTGAACAACTCTCAACATAATGTTCACTACTGGTATGACGTGCTGAACAACTCTCAACATAATGTTCACTACTGGTATGACTTACTGAACAACTCTCAACATAATGTTCACTACTGGTATGACTTACTGAACAACTCTCAACATAATGTTCACTACTGGTATGACTTACTGAACAACTCTCAACATAATGTTCACTACTGGTATGACTTACTGAACAACTTTCAACATAATGTTCACTACTGGTATGACGTACTGAACAACTTTCAACATAATGTTCACTACTGGTATGACGTACTGAACAACTCTCAACATAATGTTCACTACTGGTATGACTTACTGAACAACTTTCAACATAATGTTCACTACTGGTATGACTTACTGAACAACTCTCAACATAATGTTCACTACTGGTATAACTTACTGAACAACTTTCAACATAATGTTCACTACTGGTATAACTTACTGAACAACTCTTAACATAATGTTCACTACTGGTATAACTTACTGAACAACTCTTAACATAATCTTCACTACTGGTATAACTTACTGAACAACTCTCAACATAATGTTCACTACTGGTATGGCGTACTGAACAACTCTCAACATAATGTTCACTACTGGTATGACTTACTGAACAACTCTCAACATAATGTTCACTACTGGTATGACTTACTGAACAACTCTCAACATAATGTTTACTACTGGTATGACTTACTGAACAACTCTCAACATAATGTTCACTACTGGTATGACGTACTGAACAACTCTCAACATAATGTTCACTACTGGTATGACGTACTGAACAACTCACAACAAATTGTTCACTACTAGTATGACTTACTGAACAACTCTCAACATAATGTTCACTACTGGTATGACGTACTGAACAACTCTCAACATAATGTTCACTACTGGTATGACTTACTGAACAACTGTCAACATAATGTTCAATACTGGTATGACGTACTGAACAACTCTCAACATAATGTTCACTACTGGTATGACTTACTGAACAACTCTCAATATAATGTTTACTACTGGTATGACTTACTGAACAACTCTCAACATAATGTTCACTACTGGTATGATGTACTGAACAACTCTCAACATAATGTTCACTACTGGTATGACTTACTGAACAACTCTCAACATAATGTTCACTACTGGAATGACATACTGAACAACTCTCATCATAATGTTCACTACTGGTATTACGTACTGAACAACTCTGAACATATTGTTCACTACTGGTATGACTTACTGAACATCTCTCAACATAATGTTCACTACTGGTATGACTTACTGAACAACTCTTTACATAATGTTCACTACTGGTATGACTTACTGAACAACTCTTTACATAATGTTCACTACTGGTATGAAGTACTGAACAACTCTCAACATAATGTTCACTACTGGTATGACTTATTGAACAACTCTCAACATAATGTTCACTGCTGGTATGACTTACTGAACAACTCTCAACATAATGTTCACTACTGGTATGACGTACTGAACAACTCTTAACATAATGTTCACTACTGGTATAACTTACTGAACAACTCTCAACATAATGTTCACTATTGGTATGACGTACTGAACAACTTTCAACATAATGTTCACTACTGGTATGACGTACTGAACAACTCTTAACATAATGTTCACTACTGGTATGACGTACTGAACAACTCTTAACATAATGTTCACTACTGGTATAACTTACTGAACAACTCTCAACATAATGTTCACTACTGGTATGACGTACTGAACAACTCTCAACATAATGTTCACTACTGGTATGACGTACTGAACAACTCTCAACACAATGTTCACTACTGGTATGACGTACTGAACAACTCTCAACATAATGTCCACTACTGGTATGACTTACTGAACAACTCTCAACATAATGTTCACTACTGGTATGACGTACTGAACAACTCTCAACATAATGTTTACTACTGTTATGACGTACTGAACAACTCTCAACATAATGTTCACTACTGGTATGATGTACTGAACAACTCACAACATATTGTTCACTACTAGTATGACTTACTGAACAACTCTCAACATAATGTTCACTACTGGTATGACGTACTGAACAACTCTCAACATAATGTTCACTACTGGTATGACTTACTGAACAACTCTCAACATAATGTTCACTACTGGTATGACGTACTGAACAACTCTCAACATAATGTTCACTACTGGTAAGACTTTCTGAACAACTCTCAACATAATGTTCACTACTGGTATGACGTACTGAACAACTCTCAACATAATGTTCACTACTGGTATGACTTACTGAACAACTCTCAACATAATGTTCACTACTGGTATGACGTACTGAACAACTCTCAACATAATGTTTACTACTGGTATGACTTACTGAACAACTCTCAACATAATGTTCACTACTGGTATGACGTACTGAACAACTCTCAACATAATGTTCACTACTGGTATGACGTACTGAACAACTTTCAACATAATGTTCACTACTGGTATGACGTACTGAACAACTCTCAACATAATGTTCACTACTGGTATGACTTACTGAACAACTGTCAACATAATGTTCAATACTGGTATGACGTACTGAAAAACTCTCAACATAATGTTCACTACTGGTATGACTTACTGAACAACTCTCAATATAATGTTTACTACTGGTATGACTTACTGAACAACTCTCAACATAATGTTCACTACTGGTATGATGTACTGAACAACTCTCAACATAATGTTCACTACTGGTATGACGTACTGAACAACTCTCAACATAATGTTCACTATTGGAATGACGTACTGAACAACTCTCAAAATAATGTTCACTACTGGTATGACGTACTGAACAACTCTCAACATAATGTTCACTACTGGTATGACTTACTGAACAACTCTCAACATAATGTTCACTACTGGTATGACTTACTGAACAACTCTTTACATAATGTTCACTACTGGTATGACTTACTGAAAAACTCTTTAAATAATGTTCACTACTGGTATGAAGTACTGAACAACTCTCAACATAATGTTCACTACTGGTATGACTTATTGAACAACTCTCAACATAATGTTCACTGCTGGTATGACTTACTGAACAACTCTCAACATAATGTTCACTACTGGTATGACGTACTGAACAACTCTTAACATAATGTTCACTACTGGTATAACTTACTGAACAACTCTCAACATAATGTTCACTATTGGTATGACGTACTGAACAACTTTCAACATAATGTTCACTACTGGTATGACGTACTGAACAACTCTTAACATAATGTTCACTACTGGTATGACGTACTGAACAACTCTTAACATAATGTTCACTACTGGTATAACTTACTGAACAACTCTCAACATAATGTTCACTACTTGTATGACGTACTGAACAACTCTCAACATAATGTTCACTACTGGTATGATGTACTGAACAACTCACAACATATTGTTCACTACTAGTATGACTTACTGAACAACTCTCAACATAATGTTCACTACTGGTATGACGTACTGAACAACTCTCAACATAATGTTCACTACTGGTATGACTTACTGAACAACTCTCAACATAATGTTCACTACTGGTATGACGTACTGAACAACTCTCAACATAATGTTCACTACTGGTAAGACTTTCTGAACAACTCTCAACATAATGTTCACTACTGGTATGACGTACTGAACAACTCTCAACATAATGTTCACTACTGGTATGACTTACTGAACAACTCTCAACATAATGTTCACTACTGGTATGACGTACTGAACAACTCTCAACATAATGTTTACTACTGGTATGACTTACTGAACAACTCTCAACATAATGTTCACTACTGGTATGACGTACTGAACAACTCTCAACATAATGTTCACTACTGGTATGACGTACTGAACAACTCACAACAAATTGTTCACTACTAGTATGACTTACTGAACAACTCTCAACATAATGTTCACTACTGGTATGACTTACTGAACAACTTTCAACATAATGTTCACTAGTGGTATGACGTACTGAACAACTCTCAACATAATGTTCACTACTGGTATGACTTACTGAACAACTGTCAACATAATGTTCAATACTGGTATGACGTACTGAACAACTCTCAACATAATGTTCACTACTGGTATGACTTACTGAACAACTCTCAATATAATGTTTACTACTGGTATGACTTACTGAACAACTCTCAACATAATGTTCACTACTGGTATGATGTACTGAACAACTCTCAACATAATGTTCACTACTGGTATGACGTACTGAACAACTCTCAACATAATGTTCACTACTGGAATGACGTACTGAACAACTCTCAACATAATGTTCACTACTGGTATGACGTACTGAACAACTCTCAACATAATGTTCACTACTGGTATGACTTACTGAACAACTCTCAACATAATGTTCACTACTGGTATGACTTACTGAACAACTCTTTACATAATGTTCACTACTGGTATGACTTACTGAACAACTCTTTAAATAATGTTCACTACTGGTATGAAGTACTGAACAACTCTCAACATAATGTTCACTACTGGTATGACTTATTGAACAACTCTCAACATAATGTTCACTGCTGGTATGACTTACTGAACAACTCTCAACATAATGTTCACTACTGGTATGACGTACTGAACAACTCTTAACATAATGTTCACTACTGGTATAACTTACTGAACAACTCTCAACATAATGTTCACTATTGGTATGACGTACTGAACAACTTTCAACATAATGTTCACTACTGGTATGACGTACTGAACAACTCTTAACATAATGTTCACTACTGGTATGACGTACTGAACAACTCTTAACATAATGTTCACTACTGGTATAACTTACTGAACAACTCTCAACATAATGTTCACTACTTGTATGACGTACTGAACAACTCTCAACACAATGTTCACTACTGGTATGACGAATTGAACAACTCTCAACATAATGTCCACTACTGGTATGACTTACTGAACAACTCTCAACATAATGTTTACTACTGGTATGACGTACTGAACAACTCTCAACATAATGTTCACTACTGTTATGATGTACTGAACAACTCACAACATATTGTTCACTACTTGTATGACTTACTGAACAACTCTCAACATAATGTTAACTACTGGTATGACGTACTGAACAACTCTCAACATAATGTTCACTACTGGTATGATGTACTGAACAACTCTCAACATAATGTTCAATACTGGTATGACTTACTGAAGAACTCTCAACATAATGTTCACTACTTGTATGACGTACTGAACAACTCTCAACATAATGTTCACTACTGGTATGACGTACTGAACAACTCTCAACATAATGTTCACTACTGGTATGACTTACTGAACAACTCTCAACATAATGTTCACTACTGGTATGACTTACTGAATAACTCTTTACATAATGTTCACTACTGGTATGACTGACTGAACAACTCTCAACATAATGTTCACTACTGGTATGAATTACTAAACAACTCTCAACATAATGTTCACTACTGGTATGACTTACTGAACAACTCTCAACATAATGTTCACTACTGGTATGACGTACTGAACAACTCTCAACATAATGTTCACTACTGGTATGACTTATTGAACAACTCTCAACATTATGTTCACTGCTGGTATGACTTACTGAACAACTCTCAACATAATGTTCACTACTGGTATGACTTACTGAACAACTCTCAACATAATGTTCACTACTGGTATGACGTACTGAACAACTCTTAACATAATGTTCACTACTGGTATGACTTACTGAACAACTCTCAACATAATGTTCACTACTGGTAAATGCGTACTGAACAACTCTCAACATAATGTTCACTGCTGGTAAGACGTACTGAACAACTCTCAACATAATGTTCACTACTGGTATGACGTACTGAACAACTCTCAACATAATGTTCACTACTGGAATGACGTACTGAACAACTCTCAACATAATGTTCACTACTGGTATGATGTACTGAACAACTCTCAACATAATGTTCACTACTGGTATGACGTACTGAACAACTCTCAACATAATGTTCACTACTGGTATGACTTACTGAACAACTCTTAACATAATGTTCACTACTGGTATGACGTACTGAACAACTCTCAACGTAATGTTCACTACTGGTATGACGTACTGAACAACTCTCAACATAATGTTCACTACTGGAATGACGTACTGAACAACTCTCAACATAATGTTCACTACTGGTATGATGTACTGAACAACTCTCAACATAATGTTCACTACTGGTATGACGTACTGATCAACTCTCAACATAATGTTCACTACTGGAATGACGTACTGAACAACTCTCAACATAATGTTCACTACTGGTATGACGTACTGAACAACTCTCAACATAATGTTCACTACTGGAGTTTACCTGGAGAGAGTTCCGGGGGTCAACGCCCCCGCGGACCGGTCTGTGACCAGGCCTCCTGGTGGATCAGAGCCTGATCAACCAGGCTGTTGCTGCTGGCTGCACGCAAACCAACGTACGAGCCACAGCCCGGCTGATCCGGAACTGACTTTAGGTGCTTGTCCAGTGCCAGCTTGAAGACTGCCAGGGGTCTGTTGGTAATCCCCCTTATGTGTGCTGGGAGGCAGTTGAACAGTCTTGGGCCCCTGACACTTATTGTATTGTCTCTTAACGTGCTAGTGACACCCCTGCTTTTCATTGGGGGGATGGTGCATCGTCTGCCAAGTCTTTTGCTTTCGTAGTGAGTGATTTTCGTGTGCAAGTTCCGTACTAGTCCCTCTAGGATTTTCCAGGTGTATATAATCATGTATCTCTCTCTCCTGCGTTCCAGGGAATACAGGTTTAGGAACCTCAAGCGCTCCCAGTAATTGAGGTGTTTTATCTCCGTTATGCGCGCCGTGAAAGTTCTCTGTACATTTTCTAGGTCGGCAATTTCACCTGCCTTGAAAGGTGCTGTTAGTGTGCAGCAGTATTCCAGCCTAGATAGAACAAGTGACCTGAAGAGTGTCATCATGGGCTTGGCCTCCCTAGTTTTGAAGGTTCTCATTATCCATCCTGTCATTTTTCTAGCATATGCGATTGATACAATGTTATGGTCCTTGAAGGTGAGATCCTCCGACTTGATCACTCCCAGGTCTTTGGCGTTGGTGTTTCGCTCTATTTTGTGGCCAGAATTTGTTTTGTACTCTGATGAAGATTTAATTTCCTTATATTTACCATATCTGAGTAATTGAAATTTCTCATCGTTGAACTTCATATTGTTTTCTGCAGCCCACTGAAAGATTTGGTTGATGTCCGCCTGGAGCTTTGCAGTGTCACAAATAGAAGACACTGTCATGCAGATTCGGGTGTCATCTGCAAAGGAAGACACAGTGCTGTGGCTGACATTCTTGTCTATGTCGGATATGAGGATGAGGAACAAGATGGGAGCGAGTACTGTGCCTTGTGGAACAGAGCTTTTCACCGTAGCTGCCTCGGACTTTACTCTGATGACGACTACTCTCTGTGTTCTGTTAGTAAGGAAATTATAGATCCATCGACCGACTTTTCCTGTTATTCCTTTAGCACGCATTTTGTGCGCTATTACGCCATGGTCACACTTGTCGAAGGCTTTTGCAAAGTCTGTATATATTACATCTGCATTCTTTTTGTCTTCTAGTGCATTTAGGACCTTGTCGTAGTGATCCAATAGTTGAGACAGACAGGAGCGACCTGTTCTAAACCCATGTTGCCCTGGGTTGTGTAACTGATGGGTTTCTAGATGGGTGGTGATCTTGCTTCTTAGGACCCTTTCAAAGATTTTTATGATATGGGATGTTAGTGCTATTGGTCTGTAGTTCTTTGCTGTTGCTTTACTGCCCCCTTTGTGGAGTGGGGCTATGTCTGTTGTTTTTAGTAACTGTGGGACGACCCCCGTGTCCATGCTCCCTCTCCATAGGATGGAAAAGGCTCGTGATAGAGGCTTCTTGCAGTTCTTGATGAACACAGAGTTCCATGAGTCTGGCCCTGGGGCAGAGTGCATGGGCATGTCATTTATCGCCTGTTCGAAGTCATTTGGCGTCAGGATAACATCGGATAGGCTTGTGTTAATCAAATTTTGTGGCTCTCTCATAAAAAATTCATTTTGATCTTCGACTCTCAGTCTGTGTACGAATGGTATATAATACCGACAAGATGAGAGTAAGACAGATGTTACACATGTGTCTTAGACTCTCAGTCTGGTTAGCGGCTTGCTAAAAACTGAGTCATATTGGGACTTGAGTAGCTCACTCATTTCCTTGCTGTCATCTGTGTAGGACCCATCTTGTTTAAGTAGGGGCCCAATACTGGACGTTGTTCTCGATTTTGATTTGGCATAGGAGAAGAAATACTTTGGGTTTCTTTCGATTTCATTTATGGCTTTTAGTTCTTCCCGCGATTCCTGACTCCTAAAGGATCTTTTAGCTTAAGTTCGATGCTTGCTATTTCTCTGACCAGTGTCTCCCTACGCATTTCAGATATATTGACCTCTTTTAGCCGCTCTGTTATTCTTTTCCGTCGCCTGTAAAGGGAGCGCCTGTCTCTTTCTGTTTTACATCTACTCCTCCTTTTTCTTAGAGGAATAAGCCTTGTGCATACATCGAGTGCCACCGAGTTAATCTGTTCTAGGCATAAGTTTTGGTCTGTGTTGCTTAGTATATCTTCCCAGCTTATATCGGTTAGGACTTGGTTTACTTGGTCCCACTTTATGTTTTTGTTATTGAAGTTGAATTTGGTGAATGCTCCCTCGTGACTAATCTCATTATGTCGGTCTGGGGCTCTGCGCATACATGACTGAACCTCAATTATGTTGTGATCTGAGTATATTGTTTTTGATATGGTGACATTTCTTATCAGATCATCATTGTTAGTGAAGATGAGGTCTAGTGTATTCTCCAGTCTAGTAGGCTCTATTATTTGCTGGTTTAAATTGAATTTTGTGCAGAGATTTAAAAGCTGGCCTGAGTGTGAGTTTTCATCAGAGCTGCCTCCTGGTGTTATTACTGCAACAATATTATTTGCTATATTCCTCCATTTTAGGTGCCTTAAGTTGAAATCCCCCAGGAGCAAGATGTTGGGTGCAGGAGCTGGAAGGTTTTCCAGACAGTGGTCAATTTTTAACAGCTGTTCCTGGAATTGCTGGGATGTTGCATCCGGAGGCTTGTAGACTACCACAATGACTAGGTTTTGGTTCTCAACCTTTACTGCTAAAACTTCCACTACATCATTTGAGGCATTTAGCAGTTCTGTGCAAACAAGTGACTCTGCAATGTACAGGCCAACCCCCCCCCCTTTTGCCTGTTCACTCTGTCACATCTGTATAGGTTGTAACCTGGGATCCATATTTCGTTGTCCAAGTGATCCTTTATGTGGGTCTCAGTGAAAGCCGCGAACATTGCCTTTGCCTCTGCAAGCAGTCCACGGATGAAAGGTATTTTGTTGTTTGTTGCTGGCTTTAGACCCTGTATATTTGCAAAGAAGAATGTTATCGGACTGGTGGTATTGTTGGTATTGGGGGGGGATTTTTTTTCCGGCATTAGTATCTGTATCTGTTGGTTTGGAGTGGAGGCCATCGACTGTGGTTCCACTCCAGGAATGACTGGATTTGGTGTACGATTTCTGCCATTTCCTGCCAGTTTTTTTTCCTTCCTGGCACTAAAAAACCTCTCCCTCTTGAGTGGCTGTGGCTACCCAGGTATTCCCATGGCCTGGATGTTTTGTATCTTTTTGTCCCCTTTAGATGGTATGCCTGGCAATTTAAGTTATAGCACAGTCTTTCCTGTACTGAAGAGGTACACAGTTCAGGGTGAAAAAGCTTACAGGAAGGGAGTTTGCATTTTCCTGTTGTCATATGGGCATGGCATTTTCTAGGGTGGTCATAGTTGCACGTCCCATCTGTTTTTCCAGATTTCCCATGCCAGCAGATACCGAGTGCATAGTGTGTGCACAGGCTTGGTTTCCTTTTGCCTTGGGTTTCTGTGACTGTATTCCCTGTTGGTGCATGTTTCCCTGTCTTACTTCTATCCTACCTAGCACCAACAATGGAGCTCCCACCAGTTGTTTTTGGTAATATATCCTCACTATTGCTAGTGGAGTCCTCTTGTTTGCTATTTCCTGCGGTATTTCTAGTTTGCAATATTGGTTTTATCTTATCTTTGACTACACTTGTTTCCCTACTATGGCTCCTGTCCCCTATGAGGTCATTTATATGTATTCCTTCCTGCGTATAATTCCCGACTACCTGGACAAAATCTCCAGCTTCACCATTACTGTCTCCCAGGACAGCATCTCCAGCTTCCCCATTACTGTCTCCCAGGACAGCATCTCCAGCTTCACCATTTCTGTCTCCCAGGACAGCACCTCCAGCTTCACCATTACTGTCTCCCAGGACAGCACCTCCAGCTTCACCATTACTGTCTCCCAGGACAGCACTATCAGCCCCCCATTTACTGACTACCAGGACATCATCGCCAGCCTTACAGTTTCTGACTACATGGCCAGTATCAAGGGCAGTACCATTCAGCCCGGACTTTTTATGTTCCCATCTGTTGTAGAAAGCTTCCAGGTTTTCTATGAAAGCAGCTTTGATGTTGACCTCTTTTAATACCCTTGTGATTTTAGTCCACAGATTTATC
>NW_027195959.1:85000-120108 GCF_038502225.1 Cherax quadricarinatus | reverse complement strand
GGCGAAACGTTTCCTAAATAAAGATTCCCATATGTTGAATAAGTGTCTTAATCTTCAACTGACAAGATCCTTAAGACAATAATCTCAAGACAAATGACAGAGTTTTTTGACTACTACTCACTACTTTGTGACTGTTAAATTAATATGGATTCAGGAAAGGTTACTCTGCTGCTGACCTGTCGTTAAACCTCTCCACTAAGAAGCACCAGTCATTGGATGAATCCAAAGTCAGCTGTGTGGTAGCACTGGACATTGCTAGTGCTTTCGACCGGGTGTGGTACCAGGGCTTCTTAGCAAAACTGCATGCTCACTGATTACCTTCATGGTAGATCTCTAAGGGAATCAGCAAGACATCCTATTGGAGCACGTGTTCCACAAGGAAGCGTGCTGGGATCATTGTTATGGAATGTTTACTTCAATGGTCGGAGAAGTGGCAGATGCAGCTTAATATAGACAAATGCAAAGTGCTAAATGTTGGACAGGACAATAACCATGTCACTTATAAACTGAATAGTGTAGATCTTAATTGCGAAAAGTATTTAGGAGTTCTGGTTAGCAGTAATCTGAAACCAAGACAACAGTGCATAAGTGTTCGCAATAAAGCTAACAGAATCCTTAGAAGTATAAATAACAGAAGTCCTCAGCTTGTTCTTCAACTCTATATATCCTTGGTTAGGCCTCATTTAGATTATGCTGCACAGTTCTCGTCACCATATTACAGAATGGATATAAATGCTCTGGAAAACGTACAAAGGAGGATGACAAAGTTGATCCCATGTATCAGAAATTTTCCCTATGAGGATAGACTGAGGGCCCTGAATCTGCAGTCTAGGGGATATGATTGAGGTGTATAAATGGAAAACAGGAATAAATACAGGGGATGTAAATAGTGTGCTCAAAATATCCAGCCAAGACAGGACTCGCAGTAATGGCTTCAAGTTGGAAAAGTTCAGATTCAGGAAGGATATAGGAAAGCACTGGTTTGGTAATAGAGTTGTGGATGAGTGGAACAAACTCCCGAGTACCGTCATAGACGCTAAGACGTTGTGTAGTTTTAAAAATAAGTTGGATAAATACCTGAGTGGGTGTGGGTGGGTGTGGGTGGGTGTGGGTTGGACCTGACTAGCTTGGGCTACCAGGTCTGGTGCCGTGCTCCTTCTTTAAGTGGAAGTGACCTGACTAGGTGGTCATTGTTCTAGGCCAGGGGGGTGGCATGGACCTGCTTCGCATGGGTCAGGAGGCCTGTTGCAGTTTTCCTTCTTTCTTATGTTCTTATGTTCTTATGACCTTCTTCATCTCATCCCAGAATCCCATGCATATGCAGACGACTCTACACTGACATTCACTTATCCAAGAGAAGAAATGCAAGCTGCTCTAAGCTACATCGCCAGCTAAGAGCTATATCAGCTCTTAGCTGATTTAGCTCTTAGCTCTTAGCCAGTATTGTAGTAAGGATGACTGGGAGGGTGTTGGCACCTGGGGAAGAAGTTGATATCCTTGGGGTGAAATTTGACTCCAAACTCACAATGAAGAACCACGTTGTAAATCTTGCAAACAAGGCAGCCAGGAAGCTTACAGCACTTCGCCGCATCAAACATCTGCTTGACAGTAGGGGTTGCAAGTTTTTGTACGAGGCACAAGCACGCTCACACCTTGAGTATGCTCCACTTTCTTGGTTTGCCTCCCCCCCCTCTTATCTGCGACCGCTTGGCAGAGTAGAGAACAGAGCAAGACGTCTCATCTCTCGCCTGAACCATTCCTGGATACATCTGTCATTTCAGCAAAGCCTTCAACACAGGAGGGATGTGGGTGTCCTTACTGTTATGTACAAGGCCAATATTGTCAAAGTACCACACTTGGATCCACTTCGAGGACAGCATGAAGCAAGCTTCTATACCACAAGACGGATAGAAAGCAGCAACTTCACTTTGGCTGTACCCTTCTTCAGAACATCACTTCATCTGATATCATTTATCCCCAGGATAACTCGAGTACGGAACACATTAGTTATAGTTATAGTTAGGAATTCTTAACCTGCAAATAGCTTGTGAATAAAGAAAGGGATCCTTAACCTAACCTTGTCAAACCCTGTGTAAAAGAGAGAGAGAGAAACAGAGAGAGAGAGAGAGACAGACAGAGAGAGAGACAGACAGAGAGAGAGAGAGAGAGAGAGAGAAAGAGAGAGAGAGAGAAGAGAGAGAGAGAGAGGAGAGAGAGAGAGAGAGAGAGAGGAGAGAGAGAGAGAGAGG
The DNA here is from genome assembly GCF_038502225.1 of Cherax quadricarinatus. NCBI lineage: Eukaryota > Metazoa > Arthropoda > Malacostraca > Decapoda > Parastacidae > Cherax > Cherax quadricarinatus. The sequence goes on along the minus strand of NW_027195959.1, from coordinate 117,859 downwards.
AGAGAGAGAGAGAGAGAGAGAGAGAGAGAGAGAGAGAGAGAGAGAGAGAGAGAGGAGAGAGAGAGAGAGAGAGAGAGAGAGAGAGAGAGAAATTCCATCACGTACCTCAACTAAAAACAAATCCCTCATTTAGGTCATCTTGCAATGCATCTTCCAACTTGAGCAGTGTGTGTGCTGACACCAACTTGAGCAGTGTGTGTGCTGACACCAACTTGAGCAGTGTGCGTGCTGACACCAACTTGAGAAGTGTGTGTGCTGACACCAACTTGAGCAGTGTGCGTGCTGACACCAACTTGAGAAGTGTGTGTGCTGACACCAACTTGAGCAGTGTGTGTGCTGACACCAACTTCAGCAGTGTGTGTGCTGACACCAACTTCATCAGTGTGTGTGCTGACACCAAATTGAGAAGTGTGCGTGCTGACACCAACTTGAGAAGTGAGCGTGTTGACACCAACTTGTGAAGTGTGCGTGCTGACACCAACTTGAGAAGTGTGTGTGTTGACACCAACTTGAGAAGTGTGCGTGCTGACACCAACTTGAGAAGTGTGCATGCTGACACCAACATGAGCAGTGTGTGTGTTGACATCAACTTGAGAAGTGTGCGTGCTGACACCAACTTGAGAAGTGTGAGTGCTGACACCAACTTGAGCAGTGCGTGCATTGACACCAACTTGAGAAGTGTGCACGCTGACACCAACTTGAGAAGTGTGAGTGCTGACACCAACTTGAGCAGTGTGTGCGTTGACACCAACTTGAGAAGTGTGCGTGCTGACACCAACTTGAGAAGTGTGCGTGCTGACACCAACTTGAGAAGTGTGCGTGCTGACACCAACTTGAGAAGTGTGAGTGCTGACACCAACTTGAGCAGTGTGCGAGTTGACACCAACTTGAGAAGTGTGCGTGCTGACACCAAGGGAAACGTAAACACATGCAGTTTAATGTGATAATTTATTGACAACGTTTCGCCCACACAGTGGGCTTTTTCAAGCAACAAACAGATCTAGTAGGTTGGTAGACAACAACCACCCAGGGAAGTACTACCGTCCTGCCAGATGACTGTGAAACAAAAACCTGTAACTGTTTTGCATGATGGTAGGATTGCTGGTTTCTTTTTCTGTCTCATAAACACGCTAGATAACAGGGATATCTTGCTACTCCTACTTACACTTTGGTCACACTTCACAGACACGCACATGCATATATATATATACATACATCTAGGTTTTTCTCCTTTTTCTAAATAGCTCTTGCTCTTTTTTATTTCTTCTATTGTCCATGGGGAAGTGGAAAAGAATCTTTCCTCCGTAAGCCATGCGTGTCGTATGAGGCGACTAAAATGCCGGGAGCAATGGGCTAGTAACCCCTTCTCCTGTATACATTTACTAAAAAAGAGAAGAAGAAAAACTTTATAAAACTGGGATGCTTAAATGTGCGTGGATGTAGTGCGGATGACAAGAAACAGATGATTGCTGATGTTATGAATGAAAAGAAGTTGGATGTCCTGGCTCTAAGCAAAACAAAGCTGAAGGGGGTAGGAGAGTTTCAGTGGGGGGAAATAAATGGGATTAAATCTGGAGTATCTGAGAGAGTTAGAGCAAAGGAAGGGGTAGCAGTAATGTTAAATGATCAGTTATGGAAGGAGAAAAGAGAATATGAATGTGTAAATTCAAGAATTATGTGGATTAAAGTAAAGGTTGGATGCGAGAAGTGGGTCATAATAAGCGTGTATGCACCTGGAGAAGAGAGGAATGCAGAGGAGAGAGAGAGATTTTGGGAGATGTTAAGTGAATGTGTAGGAGCCTTTGAACCAAGTGAGAGAGTAATTGTGGTAGGGGACCTGAATGCTAAAGTAGGAGAAACTTTTAGAGAGGGTGTGGTAGGTAAGTTTGGGGTGCCAGGTGTAAATGATAATGGGAGCCCTTTGATTGAACTTTGTATAGAAAGGGGTTTAGTTATAGGTAATACATATTTTAAGAAAAAGAGGATAAATAAGTATACAAGATATGATGTAGGGCAAAATGACAGTAGTTTGTTGGATTATGTATTGGTAGATAAAAGACTGTTGAGTAGACTTCAGGATGTACATGTTTATAGAGGGGCCACAGATATATCAGATCACTTTCTAGTTGTAGCTACACTGAGAGTAAAAGGTAGATGGGATACAAGGAGAATAGAAGCATCAGGGAAGAGAGAGGTGAAGGTTTATAAACTAAAAGAGGAGGCAGTTAGGGTAAGATATAAACAGCTATTGGAGGATAGATGGGCTAATGAGAGCATAGGCAATGGGGTCGAAGAGGTATGGGGTAGGATTAAAAATGTAGTGTTAGAGTGTTCAGCAGAAGTTTGTGGTTACAGGAAAGTGGGTGCAGGAGGGAAGAGGAGCGATTGGTGGAATGATGATGTAAAGAGAGTAGTAAGGGAGAAAAAGTTAGCATATGAGAAGTTTTTACAAAGTAGAAGTGATGCAAGGAGGGAAGAGTATATGGAGAAAAAGAGAGAGGTTAAGAGAGTGGTGAAGCAATGTAAAAAGAGAGCAAATGAGAGAGTGGGTGAGATGTTATCAACAAATTTTGTTGAAAATAAGAAAAAGTTTTGGAGTGAGATTAACAAGTTAAGAAAGCCTAGAGAACAAATGGATTTGTCAGTTAAAAATAGGAGAGGAGAGTTATTAAATGGAGAGTTAGAGGTATTGGGAAGATGGAGGGAATATTTTGAGGAATTGTTAAATGTTGATGAAGATAGGGAAGCTGTGATTTCGTGTATAGGGCAAGGAGGAATAACATCTTGTAGGAGTGAGGAAGAGCCAGTTGTGAGTGTGGGGGAAGTTCGTGAGGCAGTAGGTAAAATGAAAGGGGGTAAGGCAGCCGGGATTGATGGGATAAAGATAGAAATGTTAAAAGCAGGTGGGGATATAGTTTTGGAGTGGTTGGTGCAATTATTTAATAAATGTATGGAAGAGGGTAAGGTACCTAGGGATTGGCAGAGAGCATGCATAGTTCCTTTGTATAAAGGCAAAGGGGATAAAAGAGAGTGCAAAAATTATAGGGGGATAAGTCTGTTGAGTGTACCTGGTAAAGTGTATGGTAGAGTTATAATTGAAAGAATTAAGAGTAAGACGGAGAATAGGATAGCAGATGAACAAGGAGGCTTTAGGAAAGGTAGGGGGTGTGTGGACCAGGTGTTTACAGTGAAACATATAAGTGAACAGTATTTAGATAAGGCTAAAGAGGTCTTTGTGGCATTTATGGATTTGGAAAAGGCGTATGACAGGGTGGATAGGGGGGCAATGTGGCAGATGTTGCAAGTGTATGGTGTAGGAGGTAGGTTACTGAAAGCAGTGAAGAGTTTTAACGAGGATAGTGAGGCTCAAGTTAGAGTATGTAGGAAAGAGGGAAATTTTTTCCCAGTAAAAGTGGGCCTTAGACAAGGATGTGTTATGTCACAGTGGTTGTTTAATATATTTATAGATGGGGTTGTAAGAGAAGTAAATGCGAGGGTCTTGGCAAGAGGCGTGGAGTTAAAAGATAAAGAATCACACACAAAGTGGGAGTTGTCACAGTTGCTCTTTGCTGATGACACTGTGCTCTTGGGAGATTCTGAAGAGAAGTTGCAGAGATTGGTGGATGAATTTGGTAGGGTGTGCAAAAGAAGAAAATTAAAGGTGAATACAGGAAAGAGTAAGGTTATGAGGATAACAAAATGATTAGGTGATGAAAGATTGAATATCAGATTGGAGGGAGAGAGTATGGAGGAGGTGAACGTATTCAGATATTTGGGAGTGGACGTGTCAGCGGATGGGTCTATGAAAGATGAGGTGAATCATAGAATTGATGAGGGAAAAACAGTGAGTGGTGCACTTAGGAGTCTGTGGAGACAAAGAACTTTGTCCTTGGAGGCAAAGAGGGGAATGTATGAGAGTATAGTTTTACCAACGCTCTTATATGGGTGTGAAGCATGGGTGATGAATGTTGCAGCGAGGAGAAGGCTGGAGGCAGTGGAGATGTCATGTCTGAGGGCAATGTGTGGTGTGAATATAATGCAGAGAATTCGTAGTTTGGAAGTTAGGAGGAGGTGCGGGATTACCAAAACTGTTGTCCAGAGGGCTGAGGAAGGGTTGTTGAGGTGGTTCGGACATGTAGAGAGAATGGAGCGAAACAGAATGACTTCAAGAGTGTATCAGTCTGTAGTGGAAGGAAGGCGGGGTAGGGGTCGGCCTAGAAAAGGTTGGAGGGAGGGGGTAAAGGAGGTTTCGTGTGCGAGGGGCTTGGACTTCCAGCAGGCATGCATGAGCGTGTTTGATAGGAGTGAATGGAGACAAATGGTTTTTAATACTTGACGTGCTGTTGGAGTGTGAGCAAAGTAACATTTATGAAGGGATTCAGGGAAACCGGCAAGCCGGACTTGAGTCCTGGAGATGGGAAGTACAGTGCCTGCACTCTGAAGGAGGGGTGTTAATGTTGCAGTTTAAAAACTGTAGTGTAAAGCACCCTTCTGGCAAGACAGTGATGGAGTGAATGATGGTGAAAGTTTTTCTTTTTCGGGCCACCCTGCCTTGGTGGGAATCGGCCAGTGTGATAATAAAAAGAAAAAAATAAATAAATCCAGTTCACACTTGAAGAAGTCGACAACACTCTTCCTTTCCTTGATGTTCTTCTCTGCAAAACTGACCATGAACTTCGTTTTAAAGTCTTTCGAAAACCAACCAACAAAAACGATCTTCTCCAATTCTACTCTCACCACGACACCAAAACTAAACGTGGTGTAATTATAGGCTTCTTCCTGCGCGCACTCAAAATCTGCAGCAATGAGTTCCTTGAGGAAGAATGCACTATAATTGAACAAGTATTTTCTAAACTCCACTATCCTCGTCACTTCATCAGAGACTGCAGACGGCAGGCATTAAACATCTTCAACACACCCAGAGAAGACACTGCCGAGAAGAGATACATAGTCCTTCCCACCAACTCCACTGCCAAACATGTTTCCAACATCTTTTCCAATGCATCATTCCAAGTATCTACCTCCACAACCACGACCATCAAGGACATCACCAGTAGTAGACAGGACAAGCTTCCATCCTCTGCAGGGGTATACATAATCCCTTGTAATGACTGCTACAAATTATACGTGGGCGAAACATCAAGAGACCTCCAAACACGTATTTCAGAACACCAATACGCAAGCTGGAAAGACGATACAAGGAATGCCTGTGTATAACATCGCAATTCACACAACCATTTAATTAACTACAGAAACTCAAGACTTATCGCCACAGAAGACAACACTCAATACCGAAGAAACCTGGAATCATAGCTTATCTCTATAACCAACAATCTCAACCAGAACAATGGCTTCTATAACATAGCTGAACCACTTGCCAAGAAACTTCTTCATCGCTATCCCACATAAGAACATAGAACACTGCAAAAGGTCTGCTCACAGCTTGTCCAATACCCCTTCCAAGCTATCCAAGGTTTTAGACTCTATAACCCCACCCGGTAGATCATCAGATGCAGCATTCTCCACCTGACCTCAACATTCTGAACCTGACTATAAATACTCACGTATCTTCCACCCTAGGTAGATCTGTTTGTGACTTGAAAAAGCCCACTGTGTGGGCGAAACGTCGTCAATAAAGGCTCACATTAAACTGCATATGTGTTTATGTTTCCATTGTGTCGGTATTTTATACCATTTATTTTCATCGTGCTGACACCAACTTGAGAAGTGTGCGTGCTGACACTAAATTGAGAAGTGTGCGTGCTGACACCAACTTGAGAAGTGTGAGTGCTGACACCAACTTGAGAAGTGTGCGTGTTGACACCAACTTTAGAAGCGTGAGTGCTGACACCAACTTGAGAAGTGTGCGTGCTGACACCAACTTGAGAAGTGTGCGTGCTGACACCAACTTGAGAAGTGTGAGTGCTGACACCAACTTGAGAAGTGTGCGTGTTGACACCAACTTTAGAAGTGTGAGTGCTGACACCAACTTGAGAAGTGTGCGTGCTGACACCAACTTGAGAAGTGTGCGTGCTGACACCAACTTGAGACGTGTGTGTGTTGACACCAACTTGAGAAGTGAGATTGCTGACACCAACTTGAGAAGTGAGATTGCTGACACCAACTTGAGCAGTGTGTGTGTTGACACCAACTTGAGAAGTGTGCATGCTGACACGAACTTGAGAAGTGAGATTGCTGACACCAACTTGAGCAGTGTGTGTGTTGACATCAACTTGAGAAGTGTGCGTGCTGACACCAACTTGAGAAGTGTGAGTGCTGACACCAACTTGAGCAGTGTGTGTGTTGACACCAACTTGAGAAGTGTGTGTGTTGACACCAACTTGAGAAGTGTGTGTGTTGACACCAACTTGAGAAGTGTGTGTGTTGACACCAACTTGAGAAGTGTGTGTGTTGACACCAACTTGAGAAGTGTGCATGCTGACACCAACTTGAGAAGTGTGAGTGCTGACACCAACTTGAGCAGTGCGTGTGGTGACAACAACTTGAGAAGTGTGCGTGCTGACACCAACTTGAGAAGTGTGCGTGCTGACACCAACTTAAGAAGTGTGAGTGCTGACACCAACTTGAGCAGTGTGTGTGCTGACACAAACTTGAGAAGTGTGCGTGCTGATACCAACATTAGAAGTGTGTGTGTTGACACCTACTTGAGAAGTGTGCGTGCTGACACCAACTTGAGAAGTGTGTGTGTTAACACCTACTTGAGAAGTGTGTGTTCTGACACCAACTTGAGCAGTGTGTGTGCTGACACTAACTTGAGAAGTGTGCGTGCTGATACCAACTTTAGAAGTGTGTGTGTAGACACCAACTTGAGAAGTGTGCGTGCTGACACCAACTTGAGCAGTGTGTGTGCTGACACTAACTTGAGAAGTGTGTGTGCTGACACCAACTTGAGCATTGTGTGTGTTGACACCAACTTGAGAAGTGTGCGTGCTGACACTAACTTGAGAAGTGTGTGTGCTGACACCAACTTGAGCAGTGTGTGTGCTGACACCAACTTGAGCAGTGTGTGTGCTGACACTAACTTGAGAAGTGAGCGTGCTGGCACCAACTTTAGAAGTGTGAGTGTTGACACCAACTTGAGCAGTGTGTGTGCTGACACTAACTTGAGAAGTGAGTGTGCTGACACCAACTTTAGAAGTGTGAGTGTTGACACCAACTTGAGAAGTGTGTGTGCTGACACCAACTTGAGCAGTGTGTGTGTTGACACCAAATTGAGAAGTGTGCGTGCTGACACCAACTTGAGAAGTGTGTGTGCTGACACCAACTTGAGAAGTGTGTGTGTTGACACCAACTTGAGAAGTGTGCGTGCTGACACTAACTTGAGAAGTGTGCGTGCTGACACCAATTTGAGAAGTGTGCGTGCTGACACCAACTTGAGCAGTGTGTGTGCTGACACCAACTTGAGCAGTGTGTGTGCTGACATAAAGTTGAGAAGTGTGCGTGCTGACACCAACTTGAGAAGTGTGAGTGCTGACACCAACTTGAGAAGTGTGCGTGCTGACACGAACTTGAGCAGTGTGTGTGCTGATACCAACTTGAGCAGTGTGTGTGCTGACATAAAGTTGAGAAGTGTGCGTGCTGACACCAACTTGAGCAGTGTGTGTGTTGACACCAGCTTGAGAAGTGTGAGTGCTGACACCAACTTGAGAAGTGTGTGCGCTGACACCAACTTGACAAGTGTGCGTGTTGACACACTTTAGAAGTGTGAGTGGTGACACCAACTTGAGAAGTGTGCGTGCTGAAACCAACTTGAGCAGTATGTGTGTTGACACCAACTTAAGAAGTGTGCGTGCTGAAACCAACTTGAGCAGTATGTGTGTTGACACCAACTTAAGAAGTGTGCGTGCTGACACCAACTTGAGCAGTGTGTGTGTTGACACCAACTTGAGAAGTGTGCGTGCTGACACCAACTTGAAAAGTGAGTGCTGACACCAACTTGAGCAGTGCGTGCATTGACACCAACTTGAGAAGTGTGCACGCTGACACCAACTTGAGAAGTGTGAGCGCTGACACCGACTTGAGAAGTGTGCGTGCTGACACCAACTTGAGAAGTGTGCGTGCTGACACCAACTTGAGAAGTGTGCGTGCTGACACCAACTTGAGAAGTGTGTGCGTTGACACCAACTTGAGAAGTGTGCGTGCTGACACCAACTTGAAAAGTGTGCGTGCTGACACCAGCTTGAGAAGTGTGCGTGCTGACACCAACTTGAGAAGTGTGAGTGCTGACACCGACTTGAGAAGTGTGTGTGTTGACACCAACTTGAGAAGTGTGTGTGCTGACGTCAACTTGAGCAGTGTGTGTGTTGACACCAACTTGAGAAGTGTGCGTGCTGACACCAAGGGAAACGTAAACACATGCAGTTTAATTTGATAATTTATTGACAACGTTTAGCCCACACAGTGGGCTTTTTCAAGCAACAAACAGATCTACCTGGGGTGGAAGGTACGTTAGTATTTATAATCAGGTTCAGAATGTTGAGGTCAGGTGGAGAATGTTGATCTTCACTTGATCTTCCTATTCCAGCCAGCGATTTCATCGACCTCGTTGAACTATGTGTCGGCTTTACGTGTTTCTCTTTCGAAAATCACATCTTTCAACAGACTTTTGGTCTTCCCATGGGCTCCGCACTCAGTGCCGTCCTGCCGAACTTACACATGGAATATCTGGCAGCCGAGCGTTTCTCCAGCATTATTCCTTCGACTGTCACCTGGCTCCGTTATGTTAACGACATTCTCCTCATAACTCCCAGGTGCTTCAACGTTCAAGCTCTCCAAGACAAGCTCAACCAGGTCGAGCCCTCAATCCAGTTCACACTTGAAGAAGTCGACAACACTCTTCCTTTCCTTGATGTTCTTCTCTGCAAAACTGACCATGAACTTCGTTTTAAAGTCTTTCGAAAACCAACCAACCAAAACGATCTTCTCCAATTCTACTCTCACCACGACACCAAAACTAAACGTGGTGTAATTATAGGCTTCTTCCTGCGCGCACTCAAAATCTGCAGCAATGAGTTCCTTGAGGAAGAATGCAGTATAATTGAACAAGTATTTTCTAAACTCCACTATCCTCGTCACTTCATCAGAGACTGCAGACGGCGGGCATTAAACAATGCCGAGAAGAGATACATAGTCCTTCCCACCAACTCCATTGCCAAACATGTTTCCAACATCTTTTCCAATGCATCATTCCAAGTATCTACCTCCACAACCACGACCATCAAGGACATCACCAGTAGTAGACAGGACAAGCTTCCATCCTCTGCAGGGGTATACATAATCCCTTGTAATGACTGCTACAAATTATACGTGGGCGAAACATCAAGAGACCTCCAAACACGTATTTCAGAACACCAATACGCAAGCTGGACTGACGATACAAGGAATGCCTGTGTATAACATCGCAATTCACACAACCATTTAATTAACTACAGAAACTCAAGACTTATCGCCACAGAAGACAACACTCAATACCGAAGAATCCTGGAATCATAGCTTATCTCTATAACCAACAATCTCAACCAGAACAATGGCTTCTATAACATAGCTGAACCACTTGCCAAAAAACTTCTTCATCGCTATCCCACATAAGAACATAGAACACTGCAAAAGGTCTGCTCACAACTTGTCCAATACCCCTTCCAAGCTACCCAAGGTTTTAGACTCTATAACCCCACCCGGAAGATCATCAGATGCAGCATTCTCCACCTGACCTCAACATTCTGAACCTGACTATAAATACTCACGTACCTTCCACCCCAGGTAGATCTGTTTGTGACTTGAAAAAGCCCACTGTGTGGACGAAACGTTGTCAATAAAGGATCACATTAAACTGCATATGTGTTTATGTTTCCATTGTGTCGGTATTTTATACCATTTATTTTCATCGTGCTGACACCAACTTGAGAAGTGTGCGTGCTGACACCAAATTGAGAAGTGTGCGTGCTGACACCAACTTGAGAAGTGTGTGTGTTGACACCAACTTGAGAAGTGTGCGTGCTGACACCAACTTGAGCAGTGTGTGTGTTGACACCAACTTGAGAAGTGTGCGTGCTGACATAAACTTGAGAAGTGTGAGTGTTGACACCAACTTGAGTAGTGTGCATGCTGACACCAATTTGAGAAGTGTGAGTGCTGACACCATCTTGAGCAGTGTGTGTGGTGACACCAACTTGAGAAGTGTGCGTGCTGACACCAACTTGAGAAGTGTTCGTGCAGACACCAACGTTAGTGTGAGTGCTGACATCAACTTAAGAAGTGTGTGTGTTGACACCAACTTGAGCAGTGTGTGTGTTGACACCAACTTGAGAAGTGTGCGTGCTGACACCAACTTGAGAAGTGTTCGTGCAGACACCAACGTTAGTGTGAGTGCTGACATCAACTTAAGAAGTGTGCGTGCTGACACCAACTTGAGAAGTGTTCGTGCAGACACCAACGTTAGTGTGCGTGCTAACACCAACTTGAGCAGTGTGTGTGTTGACACCAACTTGAGCAGTGTGTGTGTTGACACCAACTTGAGAAGTGTGCGTGCTGACACCAACTTGAGAAGTGTGAGTGTTGACACCAACTTGAGCAGTGTGTGTGTTGACACCAACTTGAGCAGTGTGTGTGTTGACACCAACTTGAGAAGTGTGCGTGCTGACACCAACTTGAGAAGAGAGATTGCTGACACCAACTTGAGCAGTGTGTGTGTTGACACCAACTTGAGAAGTGTGCGTGTTGACACCAACTTTAGAAGTGTGAGTGCTGACACCAACTTGAGAAGTGTGCGTGTTGACACCAACTTTAGAAGTGAGAGTGCTGACACCAACTTGAGACGTGTGTGTGTTGACACCAACTTGAGAAGTGTGCGTGCTGACAAAAACTTGAAAAGTGTGAGTGTTGGCACCAACTTGAGCAGTGTGTGTGTTGACACCAACTTGAGAAGTATGCGTGCTGACACCAACTTGAGAAGTGAAATTGCTGACACCAACTTGAGCAGTGTGTGTGTTGACACCAACTTGAGAAGTGTGCGTGCTGACACCATCTTGAGAAGTGTGAGTGCTGACACCAACTTTAGCAGTAAGTGTGGTGACAACAACTTGAGAAGTGTGCGTGCTGACACCAACTTGAGAAGTGTGCGTGCTGACACCAACTTAAAAAGTGTGAGTGCTGACACCAACTTGAGAAGTGTGTGTGTTGACACCTACTTGAGAAGTGTGTGTGCTGACACCAACTTGATCAGTGTGTGTGCTGACACTAACTTGAGAAGTGTGCGTGCTGATACCAACTTTAGAAGTGTGTTTGTTGACACCAACTAGAGAAGTGTGCTTGCTGACACCAACTTGAGAAATGTGCGTGCTGATACCAACTTGAGAAGTGTGTGTGCTGACACTAACATGAGAAGTTTGTGTGCTCACACCAACTTGAGCAGTGTGTGTGCTCACACCAACTTGAGCAGTGTGTGTGCTGACACTAACTTGAGAAGTGAGCGTGCTGACACCAACTTTAGAAGTGTGAGTGTTGACACCAAATTGAGAAGTGTGCGTCCTGACACCAACTTGAGAAGTGTGCTTGCTGACACCAACTTGAGAAGTGTGTGTTTTGACACCAACTTGAGAAGTGTGTGTGTTGACACCAACTTGAGAAGTGTGCGTGCTGACACTAACTTGAGAAGTGTGCATGCTGACACCAACTTGAGAAGTGTGCGTGCTGAGACGAACTTGAGCAGTGTGTGTGCTGACACCAACTTGAGCAGTGTGTGTGCTGACACCAAGTTGAGAAGTGTTCGTGCTGACACCAACTTGAGAAGTGTGCGTGTTGACACCAACTTGAGAAGTGTGAGTGCTGACACCAACTTGAGAAGTGTGCGTGCTGACACCAACTTGACAAGTGTGCGTGCTGACACCAACTTGAGAAGCGTGCGTGCTGACACCAACTTGAGAAGTGTGCGTGCTGACACCAACTAGAGAAGTGTGTGTTGACACCAACCTGAGAAGTGCGCGTGCTGACACCAACTTGAGAAGTGTGCGTGCTGACACCAACTTGAGAAGTGTGCATGCTGACACCAACTTGAGAAGTTTGGATGCTGACATCAACTTGAGCAATGTGTGTGCTGACACCAACTTGAGTAGTGTGTGTGTGCTGACACAAACTTGAGCAGTGTGTGTGCTGACACTAATTTGAGCAGTGTGTGTGCTGACACAAACTTGAGAAGTGTGAGTGCTGACACCAACTTGAGAAGTGTGCGTGCTGACACCAACTTGAGTTGTGTGTGTGTGCTGACAATAATTTGAGCAGTGTGTGTGCTGACACCAACTTGAGCAGTGTGTGTGCTGACACCAACTTGAGAAGTGTGCGTGCTGACACCAACTTGAGTTTTGTGTGTGTGCTGACACTAACTTGAACAGTGTGTGTGCTCACACCAACTTGAGCAGTGTGTGTGCTGACACCAACTTGAGCAGTGTGTGTGCTGACACCAACTTGAGAAGTGTGAGTGCTGACACCAACTTGAGAGGGTGTGCGTGCTGACACCAACTTGAGAAGTGTGCGTGTTGACTCACTTTAGATGTGTGAGTGGTGACACCAACTAGAGAAGTGTGCGTGCTGACACCAACTTGAGAAGTGTGCATGCTGACACCAACTTGAGAAGTGTGCGTACTGACACCAAATTGAGAAGTGTGTGTGTTGACACCAACTTGAGAAGTGCGCGTGCTGACACCAACTTGAGAAGTGTTCGTGCTGAAACCAACTTGAGCAGTATGTGTGTTGACACCAACTTGAGAAGTGTGCATGCTGACACCAACTTGAGATGTGTTAGTGCTGACATCAACTTGAGCAGTGTGTGTGTTGACACCAACTTGAGAAGTGTGCGTGCTGACACCAACTTGAGAAGTGTGCGTGCTGACGCCAACTTGAGAAGTGTGCATGCTGACACCAACTTGAGAAGTGTGGGCGCTGACATCAACTTGAGCAATGTGTGTGCTGACACCAACTTGAGCAGTGTGTGTGCTGACACAAACTTGAGCAGTGTGTGTGCTGACACTAACTTGAGCAGTGTGTGTGCTGACACAAACTTGAGAAGTGTGTGTGCTGACACTAACTTGAGCAGTGTGTGTGCTGACACCAACTTGAGCAGTGTGTGTGCTGATACCAACTTGAGCAGTGTGTGTGGTGACACCAACTTGAGAAGTGTGTGTGCTGACACCAAGTTGAGAAGTGTGCTTGCTGACACCAACTTGCGAAGTTTGAGTGCTCACCCCAACTTGAGAAGTGTGAGTGCTGACACCAACTTGAGAAGTGTGTGTGTTGACACCAACTTGAGAAGTGTGCGTGCTGACACCAACTTGAGCAGTGTGTGTCTTGACACCAACTTGAAAAGTGTGTGTACTGACACCAACTTGAGAAGTGTGCGTGCTGACACCAACTTGAGAAGTGTGCGTGTTGACACCAAGTTGAGAAATTTGAATGCTGACACCAACTTGAGAAGTGTGCGTACTGACACCAACTTGAGAAGTGTGCGTATTGACACCTACTTGAGAAGTGTGCGTGCTGACACCAATTTGAGAAGTGTGTGTGTTGACACCAACTTGAGAAGTGTGCGTGCTGACACCAACTTAAGCAGTGTGTGTGTTGACACCAACTTGAGAAGTGTGCGTGCTGACACCTACATGAGAAGTGTGCATGCTGACACCACCTTGAGAAGTGTGCGTACTGACACAAACTTGAGAAGTGTGTGTGCTGACACCAACTTGAGAAGTGTGCGTGCTGACACCAACTTTAGAAGTGTGCGTGCTGACACGTAGGATTGGGTGATACTTTGGTCTAAGGCGTTATGGTTACGTTGTTCTGGCTCACCATGGGCGGGCCAGTACAACACGGGTTCGAGCCCTTGGCTAGTTCATTATTGTTATTAATCAGTACCACTCGTTCGTGGTCACAATATTATATATATATATATATATATATATATATATATATATATATATATATGTATATATATATATATATATATATATATATATATATATATATATATATATATATATATATATATATATATATATATATATATATGTATATATATATATATATATATATATATATATATATATATATATATATATATATATATATATATATATATATATATATATATATATATATATATATATATATATACATATATATGTATATATATATATATATATATATATATATATATTATACATACATTAATATATATATATATTATACATACATTAATATATATATATATTATACATACATTAATATATATATATATATATATATATATATATATATATATTATATATATATATATATATATATATATATATATATATATATATATATATATATATATATATATATATATATATATATATATATATATATATATATATATATATATATATATATGCAATTAGATCACAGTAAACAGGTGATTTCTTGTAAAATTTAAGTGATAAAGTTCATTACGGTCAAACTGGTAAAAATCTCGAACTAAGATTAAAACAACATAAATATAGCATTAGAACTGACAAGATTCAATGCTCTATTTATTCATGTAAGAGATTTAACCATCCAATTGATTTTCAAAAAGTTGAGAAAGTAGTATCAAGCAAGTCCATGGTCGACAGGAATATAATTGAATCTTGTTTCATAAAAAGCAGTTTTGACAATAATATGAATATTTCCTTTGGTTTATATAAATTAGATCCATTTATAATTAATTGAATTTGGGAAGAATTTAATAATACACTTGACAAATAATAATTTTTAAATTTTCTTTGGTAGAATAGTTTGTGGGTGAGTTGTGCAAAGGACCTGTCCAGTTCTGTCGGCGCGCGTCAGGTGTTTAACCGTTGTGGGATCTGATAGTGAGGTGCTGGCCAGACCCCTTATATAGCTTCCTTGGATGCTTTACTTTCTCTATTCTTTCAGAGTGGTTGTTTTGTATATATATATATATATATATATATATATATATATATATATATATATATATATATATATATATATATATATATATATATATATATATATATATATATATATATATATATATATATATATATATATATATATATATATATATAAATATATATATATATATATATATATATATATATATATATATATATATATATATATATATATATATATATATATATATATATATATATATATATATATATATATATATATATATATATATATATATATATATATATATATATATATATATATATATATATATATATATATATATATATATATATGAGTATATATATATATATATATATATATATATATATATATATATATATATATATATATATATATACATATATATGTATATATATATGTGTATATGTACATATATCATTGAGGCGGGCATTCAAAAAGGAGGAGGCTGAAATTAATTCTCAGATCACGATAAACACCTGTCTCTGCTGGGTGCATGATCTATGTAGGACATGTGGCTGAGTGGATAAGGTAACATATACGTTGTGTTGTCTTTTGAGGCGGGACAATGTGTCGTGGGGTCGAACCCTGGCCTGCCGCAGTTCGTCAATTGATTATATACATACATATATATATATATATAATGAATTTATTTGGTAGTCTGTAGAGCGGTGTTAATGATAAACTTCTTCGGAGACTTCTTACTTTATTGATAAGTAGTTGTGGGTTACACAGGCTTGTGTGTTTGTGCCCATGGCCCGGGCAGGGCCATGCCCACGAGAGAGAGCTGGGAGTACTTGTGTGTTGATGCCAGGCCGCTGTGTGAGTGAGAGCGAGGCAAGTCTGGGCACACTGAAGGTAAGGCGCCTATAGGTGGCAGCACCTGAGTGGCGCGAATATGATCTAAGCAGGCAGACAGCATGGGCTGTCTGTGCAGACAGTACAGGCTGTCTACATACGCTCGGTCACTCCACGCGCATCGTCCCGACGCGACAATACAGGTAGTAAAAAGAAACTCGGCCCTCTCTCTCGTTGGAACAGGGCACAGAACACAAAATAAAAACATATATATACATATGGACATGGAAAAAACTTCCTACAGGGAGGGAAGAAAAAAAACATGTGGGGTGCTAAACATCGTGGTCAAAGGCAGTGAGCATCGGCGGTATCACTGCACGCCTTCCCGCGCCTGGACAGATACTGCAACACGGGTGGAGACATCGCTACGGCTGAGCTGTGACGTAACAGGGCACGGTCTCCTCTGGAACGGTGAAGCAGACATCGTAGGAGTCGCTGCAGGTTTTCACTCAACCTGGGGCACGATATGCTGGGTGCCCCTTGCATGCGCGCGACAAAACTCGGCAACTGGGCAGGACTTCGGCAAGCGACCCAGGAGGACACTTCGACTGGTACTGTCGCTGGGCTATCACTGCCGGCGAGCGGAGCGAGTCGTGGCAGAGACGACTGGGCGAAACATCTGGGAGTCGTAACGTCATACACCAGACTGCAGTGCGAGCCAGCAGTCAAAGTGACATCATCTTTGTGCAGGCTGCTCACTGAAGCTTGCAGACACGAGGCTGACACACGCCTGCCGACAGGTCTGGCTGCGGCTTGACGAGTATCATCTCTCGACAGTTGGAGTTACAGCAGAGGTTAGTCTAAGCGCCCCAGACTTGTTTCTCTGCATATAACTGCACTCTGAAGGTCTGAGGTAAGTGAAACAAATTCATGGGGAATCGTAGCAGGTACGATTCTGCAGAACAACACGAGCGACGAGCATAAAAGCTTTCTGTACAAGGGGGCCTAGCACGCCAGGGCTGAGAAATCAGCTGTCAAACACTGGTCAGGCGGGTGACTTAACACAGTGGTGCGTACCTAGGGTCTGACCACAGACCTCACTGGACACACGGAAAACTTACAAACACACCGCTGTACATACGGGTGACAACATGGCTTAACTAGCAAATGATGCTTTTCTGTGCACAAAACTGACACTAAGACATACTAAAATGTGAGAACACTGACTGAGAGGAATTAATTAACACACGACATATATCTTCTCTCAATCTTCTCGACAATACTGAAATAATTACTAGAACACTCGATGTTGACATCATGTGATGTCAGGCGTGATGTCGCAAGGTGACGTCAGCAGCAGTGACGTCAACAGACATCTCGAGGTGACGTCAGGCAGACATCGTGAGGTGACGTCAGCAGACATCGTGACGTCATGAAGTCGGGCAGCATCGTGGGTGACGTCAGCAGACATCTCGAGGTGACGTCAGGCAGACATCGTGAGGTGACGTCAACAGACATCGTGACGTCATGAAGTCGGGCAGCATCGTGGGTGGCGTCGATGTGATGCGGGCAGCAGACCACAGCATGTGGCCTTGGGACATCTGGTAACTCACGTGGCTTTGTAGGTCTACGTGACATCGGCCACACCCACGTGACGTCGTAATCCACGTAGCTTCGAGTGGCCTCGGGCACTCGGATACACAGCACTGGCAATGAATTCATACGAAAAACAGCAGAAAACACAGCAGAGGGAGTGGGCAGTGGTGAGTGTATGGTAGTGTGGTGGCGAGGAGCGTGCGTGAGTGTATGGCAGGGCAGGCATCTGGCCATTCCTCCTCCTCCTCCACCCACAAACACGTGGAGAAGCTCACACTGGACGCAGAAATCACCACAAAACTCACCTCTGGCTTGCTGAAACAGCTGTGCTGAGCTGAACAACAACAACAACATACAAGTGACGCTGAACACGTGACTTGAGAAACAGCGTGGGGTCACTGGGACGCCACTTACAATTCTCGGAGAATTTCGGCAAATTTCGGCTGGATCCTGCTAGTACCTGTGTCTGGATGCTCAAACGTGCAGACACGACATCAGGATAACTCGTTGAGAGACGGATGCTTCTTGTGTAGGGTGATGAAGTGAAGATGACTTCATACCTCTTCCTCCTTCTCTCCAGGCAAACACAACTGCTGCGAGTACCGCTGTCACCATTTATAACGGAGCTGTTTTGGTAGGTGCTGTAGAGCGGTGTTAATGATAAACTTCTTCGGAGACTTCTTACTTTATTGATAAGTAGTGGTGGGTTACACAGGCTTGTGTGTTTGTGCCCATGGCCCGGGCAGGGCCATGCCCACGAGAGAGAGCTGGGAGTACTTGTGTGTTGATGCCAGGCCGCTGTGTGAGTGAGAGCGAGGCAAGTCTGGGCACACTGAAGTGGCAAGGCCTATAGGTGGCAGCACCTGAGTGGCGCGAAATATGATCTAAGCAGGCAGACAGCATGGGCTGTCTGTGCAGACAGTACAGGCTGTCTACATATATATATATGTATATATATATATGTATATATATATATGTATATATATATATATATGTATATATATATATATGTATATATATATATGTATATATATATATATGTATATATATATATATATATATATATATATATATATATATATATATATATATATATATATATATATATATATATATACAATGTTTATATATATATATATATATATATATATATATATATATATATATATATATACATATATATGTTGGTGTCAGTCTGTAGTGGAAGAAAGGCGGGGTAGGGGTCTGCCTAGGAAAGGTTGGAGGGAGGGGGTAAAGGAGGTTTTGTGTGCGAGGGGCTTGGTCTTCCAGCAGGCATGCGTGAGCATGTTTGATAGGAGTGAATGGAGACAAATGGTTTTTAATACTTGATGTGCTGTTGGAGTGTGAGCAAAGTAACATTTATGAAGGGGTTCAGGGAAACCGGCAGGCCGGACTTGAGTCCTGGAGATGGGAAGTACAGTGCCTGCACTCTGAAGGAGGGGTGTTAATGTTGCAGTATAAAAACTGTTTTGTAAAGCACCCTTCTGGTAAGACAGTGATGGAGTGAATGATGGTGAAAGTTTTTCTTTTTCGGGCCACCCTGCCTTGGTGGGAATCGGCGAGTGTGATAATAAAAAATACATATATGTGTATATATATGTATATACATATATATATATATATATATATATATATATATACATACATATATATATATATATATATATAAATAAATAAATATATATATATATATATATATATAAATAAATATATATATATATATATATATATAAAAATATATATATATATATATATATATATATATATATATATATATATATATATATATATATATATATATATATATATATATATATATATATATATATATATATATATATATATATATATATATATATATATATATATATATATATATATATAAAATCAGGGACCCAAGAGCAGCCACTTTCATGTTCCAGCGCCTCAGCGTCGCCATCCAGAGGGGTAATGCTTGCTGCATACTTGGCTCACGTCCAGCCTCGGAGGAGCTGGAGGAAATTCATCATCTTTGATACATTGTGCCATTGTATTCATGTTTATGTTTTTTTCTGTAAATGTATTTTGTTTATTAATAAATGTTCACATAGAATAAAACATATATAGGGGGTGGTAGGAGAAGAAAATATTCAAACAGCTCCGGGGAGAACCTTGAGTTTTCTCTGAGGTACGTTTATTGTCTTCTCTGAGGATGAGGGTCCCCATTCCAGCTATAGAGGTGGTACTTCCCTATATAAACATATATATATATATATATATATATATATATATATATATATATATATATATATATATATATATATATATATATATATATATATATATATATATATATATATATATATATATATATATATATATATATATATATATATATATATATATATATATATATATATATATATATATATATATATATATATATATATATGTATATACATATATGTCGTGCCGAATAGGCAGAACTTGAGTTCTTAGCTTAAATAGCAGCGCTCATCTTGCCATATAGGACAAGTGAAAATTTGTGTATGCAATAATTTCGCCAAAATCATTCTGATCCTAACGAAAAATATATATTTTATTATATTTGTTTAGTACTAAATTACTGTAAACGTATTTAAACATATATATTTGGGTTAGGCTAAAATAAATTGCTCTTGTTATAATAAGCTTAGGTAAGTTTTCTAAGATTCTTTTGGTGCAAAATTAAAATTGGAATTTCTCTATTCTTTCAGAGTGGTTGTTTTGCATATATATATAAATATATATATATATATATATATATATATATATATATATATATATATATATATATATATATATATATATATGTATATATATATATGTCGTGCCGAATAGGCAGAACTTGCCATCTTGGCTTAAATAGCAACGCTCATCTTGCCATATAGGACAAGTGTAAATTTGTGTATGCAATAATTTCGCCGAAATCATTCTGAACCTAACGAAAAAAAATATATTTCACTGTGTTTGTTTAGTATTAAATTATTGTAAACAAATCTAAAATATATTTAGTTGGGTTAGGTTAAAATAAATTGTTCTTGTTATAATAAGGTTAGGTAAGTTTTCTAAGATTCTTTTGGTGCAAAATTATAAATTTTTATATCAACATTAATGAAAAAAATATATCTTCAAACGTATAAGAGAAAATTTTAGAAAGGACTTAATTTTAAATGAGTTCTTGCTAATTGACCAGTTTTACATATTCGGCACGACATATATATATATATATATATATATATATATATATATATATATATATATATATATATATATATATATATATATATATTTATATATATATATATATATATATATATATATATATATAGGTATATATATATATATATATATATATATATGTGTGTATGTATATATATATATCTGCGATTTCTCTATAATCCTTAATAAGCTGACGATTAAACACATAGTGTTTAGGATAATTTCCATAAGGATGACCACATTCTTTGCACTATGTTTGATAATCATTTGTGTATATCAATGGTACGCAACCTTTTTACCACCATGGACTCCTTTTATTTAAATTAATATTCCCACGTATCCCAGGTTTTTTAAAGGTCTGTCTACTCTGTGAGGTGATTTTATATACTAACAACAAACTCGTTTTCCTAGTTTCATCTCTCGTTTGAAAGACACATGTAACTGAGATTGCAGTTAAATAAATGGCTGCATTTAAAATCTGGAAACGGGTCCGAAACGTTGAAAGTTTTTTTTTTTCAGCCTTATCGTGAGTAATTATATAGTTTACACTGCAGCCTCATGAAACTTTGAACTTAGCTCACGGACCCCCTTTGAGGACCCCCAGGGGTCCTCGGACCAAAGGATGGAAAGCGCTGGTGTATACGGCAAACTGTCTAAAGTAGTTGTAAGCAAGCCTCATGCCGTCTGTTTAATAACATTGCAAACTGCTTTGTAAATGCTCCTGTCTACTTTCATATTGTTGTAGCGAGTTGCTTTTAAATGCATTTCTATTGCATTTAGATGCTTTATTTAGTTACTAATATTAAATACTTGTCTAAGTCAGACTAAGGCTAAATTTAACGTCTAATTTCAACTGCAGAAGTAGCTAAATTTATATTAACGTAACCTAGAACACGAAATATTTTTTTTAGACTGCGCTAGTGAAGTAAACAACGGAAAGTTATTCGTGCTAAAGAGAACGTTTTATGTGGATGACAGGTTTCACCAGGTGGCGGTGTGCGGTCCCACAGTCAACTCCTTAATTAATTCTTCACGCCTTCACAAAAGGTCTTATTAGCCTCGCCATATTGGGCAACAAAAGCAATAGTTGTAATCTTTTATAGCCTAGGTTTACAACACTCTTTATGGCTTTTTTAAAGAATAGTTAATGATTTCTGAGACACATTATTGGGGCTCGTAAAATGACATGATAACACACAGCATCATGACCTTAACCCAGAGGGCTTGTGTACTCGGTCTTTGACCTTAGAAGGCTGAGTGATCCGCTCCCCGAAGACAGTCCAATAAATCCTACTTATAGCCATTTTGTATATTAAGGAAAAACTAGTGCTAAATCCGTATAGGTCATGCCACACCAAGTGGTACACAAACTGTGAAAGGAACACCGTAATATTAAACGGAGAACTTGTTTTTAAATGGGGCAAATATCTCAAAAATAACATTGTGAATTATTATATTCATTGTGAAGCGCTACATTATAGGGATTATGGTGCATCTTGAGGGAAGGGAGGTGATCGGATTTGATCCGAGGAAGGGGAGAGAATCCAATTTTTTGATCAAGAACCCTTCACCAGCATCAAGGGATTAGATTTTGCCGCCGAAGCGGCTTATATATTGTACACCCTATAGTCATCCTGAGGACGGTAGGGCAAGAGCATATGGATACACAAGAGACCTGGGAACAAGTCCCCATAAGGGTTACCATGAGTACTGCTGGATTTATATCTTCAGCTCATTTTTATGTTGCAAACAGATTTTGGAAATTTGATTAATATGTTTGGTATTTTATTAAGCGCATAATGTTCAAGATAGTAACCACAGGGTTGTCCACATACTTTACAATTGGTTAGAGCATCATCTGTGTGTCTGCTAAATTGACAGAAGTACTTGTAACCAAGCCTAAACCTGGCTACTACAACATAAGTCAATCTGTTCACCTTGAAAGCTGCTCCATAATCGTATTATCTACGTTCATGTTATCATAGCGGGTTATAGATCAACTCAGGCTTCTAACTGCATTCCTATAACATCCAGTTTCGTCATTTACTTCTCTCCTAATATTATTGCTAATACTAGACACAGGCACGCCAAAATTATATTCTACATTTTCCTTCAGGGTACTTTTTTTTTTTTGGCTAACGTAGCAATCAACTTTATCATGAAGGAGTGATCCAGTGTATGATGAAATTCCTAACAATTATACATTAATTCCTTTTCCAGGATTTTTGAGTATCTGTACTTGGGTTCTACAATAAGCATGTTGTTAGAGTCATTGTGTGAGACAAAAGCCTTCAGTGACGACATAGAATCAGTAATAATCATAGAGTTAAGCTCAGTATCATAAGTTAACTTCAGCGTCTTTAGGATGGCAAACAATTCAGTTTGCAGTGTAGACGCCCAGTTGTTAATTCTTATGCCTAATTCAACATAGTTCCTATCGTTCTTAACTATGGTGATGAATGGTTTGAAAAACCGATAGTTCCTATCGTTCTTAACTATGGAGGTAGCAACAACAGCAGATGCATCCCTACCAGTAGATTCCTACATAAATCCATCAGTGTATATAACCTGTGATAAATTACTACTAACAGTTAAGCGAGAATTTTTTTTTCTTCGACAGTTGCTTTTGCAGGTGATTTAAAGAAGGGTGATGTGCTTCTAGGGAGGGGCTTCCAGGTATGTGATATTATATGAACACATTTTCCATGGAGGGGTGAAATGCTTTTGTCCATAGTGATACAGTTCGTGCAAGTTATAAAGCTTAATGTAATCTCATGTTTACCCATTTAGATCTATGTGTATTTTCTTTTAGACATTTAGTAAGACTCATAGTGATGGTCTCTGGCTCATTTCTCAACATTCTAATTCAAACTACAGTGCTGATCTCAATAATCTTATCACTGATACTAGAAACAGAAGTTCATTCCTTATATTAAGAACCTTGGTAGATTTAGGACAGCCAAGAATAAAATTCTGAGGTATTCATTTTACAACAGCTGGAGAGAATTTTCCTAAGCTAATGTTAATATGGACGCAGTATAAATAAGGATCTAATATTGGCTATGTACATCATTCTCACTAATCTCACATTAGCACCATAGTTGAGGCTGTAGCCAAGCAACAGCTCTGAGAACATTTATCCCATCATTGTATTTCTTATTTAGTTGTGGTATGATGAAATTATTGAAGGGTACATCTACACCAAAATATCTGTAAGATTTAACGTAGCTGATGTTTTCACCCTGCAAACAGATGGGTGGGGGATGTTGCTTGCTTGTCAGTATCTTTGTTTCAGATGAGGATATGACTTGGCCTAGTCGATTACAAATTACGTGACCCTGGAAATACAATTCTGCACACCTTTTCTCTTCATGAAACCATAGAAATAAGGAGAAAGCTGGTGTCTGATTAAATGGTATAGTCTGTTAAGTATCATTCTTATGAAGGCTTTATTAACAAAGACAACTTGATAAGGAAATCGGTCTAAATATATCATGTTGTTGCGGCTTAGGGATAAGCTCAACAAGTCTATTAGTCCAGGAAGTAGAAAGAACACCCTCGATGTAACTGAAATTATACAGTGCTCACAAATGGTTATCGGAGCCTACCTTAGAGTGTTGAGGGCATCACAAGTTATACCAACCTCTCTAAGGGTGAATAGTCATCCTTTATTTAATGCATTTTCTAATTCATACTCGGTGAAAAGGCAATCATCCTCATCAATATTTTGGTTTATAAAATTAATCAATTTCAACCTTCTTTCAGAAACACTCTTCAGTTTTGTTCTAATGTGAGATGGGAGATTTTCATGCCATGATGTTTTCGAACAATTATTCATGAGACCATTTTATTATCAAGAGGAAAAGGATGAACATTATCACGCCTTTACTAAACTTATTATTTTAAATCCATTACTGCGGGTTCTCTCTTGGAGAGATATCCTCAAGACCTTGTTAATATCCCCTTTATTAATACCTTTCCAAGTCAAACTTTAAGATGTAGATCTATTTAACCCACTAACAAATTGTTCTAATTCATATTGCCCAAGTTCTTGTTTACTATTCCTTGCATTTATTAATGCACCTTGGAAAGTTCTGAGCAAGACTGGGGTTCTACATTCACAATGTGCTTTACCAATCCTCCTTGCTACATGTGTTAAATTGCATAGTTGTGGATCATTATAGTACCTATGATGGTATTTGTTGTCATTTATGGTGGAACATTTATGTCCTCTTTTTTCATTCTCTTAATATGTAAGCAAGTTCTCAAAGATGGTACCTAAATCATCACTGAATTTTTGTGTGCCAGTGGGCTCGTAATTCCTATACCACTGATCCAAGTGGTTAGCGAAATTCTCTGTTAATAATGAGTTTTTTCCTTTTGTATTTAACTACTCAATTGATGGAAATACGATGAAGATTGACAATTGCGAGTCTTGGGAAGTGATGAGATCAATTATGCCACCATATATGTGAGTAGGTTCAACAGTGCCCACAATTCGAACATTATCATGCTCATTTAGAAACTTAGCTAGTTTAATTCCATTGGTGTTTGTTACATACCCACAATATTCTCATGTCTGTTATTAAAGCCTCCAAGAATGAGGGAAGGTTTACTATTGATGTGATCTGGCAAAATATAAGGTAGAAACTGATTTGCAACATAAAGATTGAAGATGCTGATGGAAGAGTTTCCTGCGTATGTTTTGACGCCATAATATTGCATGCTTAATCGACTCTGCAGGGCAAGGAGTGAATGCAGCAAGTTCTTTCTTACATAGATCACACAACAGTTAGTTGACCTGAGGTTATGTGCTGAATATACAGGCAACTTCGAGGGAGGTACTGCAACTCGTAGTCTAAATTCCTGCAAACAGATAATATTACTATTCGTGGATGCATTAATATGAAGTACGATGGAGGGAATGTTCCAAGAAAATAATTGCAATCTATCCATTGCAATAATTGCTAATAAGATCGTAAGGTAATTATGCTCGGACAAAAGAGTGCAGACACTTCCGAACAATTAATATAATTTTTACCCTCTTATTTTCATAACCACTTTCTCTAATCGTTTCCCAGCCTTTTTCTAGAACATTCCTAGGCACTGGATATCAGGTGAGTCCAATACTTCTCCAGAGAAAGAAAGGTACTCGCGTGTAAGTCCTTTCTTCAGCACCTCCTATATTAACAGGTACCAAATTTCACTGGTGTTCTAAGCGGTGCCTCTGGCATGGTTGGCTCGTTTATTCATAGTAGGTAATTCCGTGTGATTACCACATCTCCAGCTTCCAAAGGTGTTACAGGTATGGCGTCCGTCTGACTGTTGGAGACATGTGTGTTAGGAAGAGTGCCAGGCTCGTCCACGTATTCAGGTGTAGTCACAGGTGTGATTGGTGGCAGATCAATGGCTCCATGTGTACTAGCAACGATAGCTAGCACTTCCACAACTAGTGTAGCAGATGGCAGTTGGGCGTCACCAGAAATATTTGCAAGAAGGACGAGCTCTCATATATTTTCTAGAAGTGGGGTGGGGGGGTTCCACAGGTATGGCAGTGGTAGGCTGACTGGTCTCACCCTCAGTTGCCATTAATGGACTGTTGTTTGGTTTAGACCGAAGGTTATTTGAGTTCTATTTGCAGTCCATATGCCAAACTGTAACCCCCAATTTCATAACAGTTAATACGATTAAATTTCTGGCCTTCCCCACTATAACTGTCAAGCCCCACTGTGCATTACCTAGTGGGATGTTTCCCTACCACACCAAGAAAGGAGTATTTTGCGGTCTGCTGCAATATGGTCATAGTGCTGCAAGAATATATTCCTCCGTGAGAGTCGTCATTTTTGTCAGTGGTGGAGTCCCAAGCAAGACAAGAATTCCTCCTCGCCCCCTTCCACCCCAAAAAAGATATATTTAAAATAAAATTCTGTTTGAGATTCCTTATAATTAGTGCAAAAAGTAATATTGACTCTAAAAGTCAGAATTCTAGCATACATCACAGGAAACAAAGGAATTCAAATTCAGTAAACACTTCCATTGGACTCAAATCAGACTTCTACTTAACAGGACATTCACCTCACTGAAGACACATCATAATGGATGGTAAAGACAAGGTTTTACAACTAAGCACAAGTTACAGAGAAGAGAAAAAAAAATACATAATTACTTATACATACATACTATGTATACATACCCTGACACATATGTCTGCATATATACAAACACACACATATATACACATGTATAAAAGATACTTAAACAAAGAACGATCACAGTTATATAACTCACTGCACAGATGCACCGTTGAGACAGTTCCAATAAAAAAACACATACAAGTACTACAGGTACACACAGGTATTACAGGTACACACAGGTACTACAGGTACACACAGGTATTACAGGTAAACACAGGTATTACAGGTACTACAGGTACACACAGGTATTACAGGTACACACAGGCATTACAGGTACACACAGGTACTACAGGTACACACATGAACTACAGGTACACACAGGAATCAGTAGGTGATATCCAATAGACTGTTCACTCATACATCAAAGTGCAAAATAAGTCTAATTAGTACTGAACAAGAAAGACAAGAGCTTACAGGTAATATATGGGTTGCTTAACAGCAACACAGATTGTGAGTGTCGGACGAAAAAATATTAATACAAGAGATAGAACACGAATTCGTGCACTTAACTTTTATACATAAAAAGAGAAGCACTTCCAGTTAGGGATTACGTTTTCAGCACAAAGGAGGTAACAAATCCTCTTATTAGCACCAATAAGCTGAGATAAGAGAATATATTACAAACATAAGCAGTACTAATCAAGTGAAATAGCTGAACATTGCTGTAGCAAAACTCATAAAAAAGCAAAGCACTAAGACGTTTATTTTGTGCAACAAGAACAGCCAACAAAAGTAGCAGGTTTATTAAATAAATGCTTAATAAACACATTGCTAACTTGCTGTGTTACAGTGAGAAGTGCTCACTGAGGAGACAATGCTACAGAGCACACGCTGTTAGTATACAATTCTTTGGTAAAACTGAATGAAACTAAATAAAAAAACATGATGAACATAGCATCACTAAGCGTAATAATGTCCAGGAAACACTGATGAAATGAGCGTTCTTTTCCAGGTTAGTGGAGAACCTTATGGATCCAGCAACATTACGCCACATGTTATCAACAACATATGACTAGAATATCCATGTTTTTATAAGACTGCGAGCCAGATAATCCATAGTATAGTGAGGCCACAATGTGTCTAGATTTTGGCTATATCTGCCAGGAATAGCAAGACATTGTGACCAGCTATACTACAAGGTGATCCCAATGAAAGTTACCCCACGTATATGTGATGGTAACATTGTTTTTCATCATCGTAGCTGACAGCACTCACGGATGGGTGATGCAAATACACTTAGAGCCATGTTGCTCTCACTGAGAGCTTCATCATGTTTTAAACTAAATGTTGCCATAACAAAGCTCTCTTCTTTGTCCTACCCATCTTGTTGGCACTCTTGTACCATTAATGAAGGGTACTAGATATACCTCATACAACTGCAATACTCTTGTACCATCACTGAAAGTTACTCAATACAACTGTAGTTCTATTGTACCTGTCATAACTTTAAGGTGCAATAAGGTTTACCTTCAAACAACATTTTATGATAAATTAAACACGCCTTCTTTATCCTATCCAGAGAATCTGTTTGTTCTCCACTGTTGCCACTGTCATCAGGGAAAATAATTTTGCTTCATGTTATGTGGGATATTTGCATGGCTGGTTTATTAGATTTTTAAGACTATCTACTAAACAAGGGTGAATAATCGTACATGTCACCTATACGCCACCCGTTAAGGATACTGTAATATCCAAAACTGGGATTAAGGCAGACTCTCAGGGGATATACAACAACTCTCGGTGTGTAAACACAGTCGGCATTTTCTGGAGAATTTGTGCGGTGACACGATTCAACACCAGTCTCACTGCTTGTTTAAGGTCATCAGTGTTTTCGTTGCCCGTATGTGTTTAGGTCAACCTTCATTTGCTTTTTACATTCTCGAGTGCAGTTCTCAAGAAAATATTGTACTCTGATCCACGTTACAGTTCTCAAGCTTACACCTTACAGTTTTCACGCTAACACTACACTTGCATCCAGTTCTCAAGCTAACATTGTATTTTGATCCAGGTCTCAAACTAACATTGTATTTTCATCCAGTTCTCAAGCTAACATTGTATTTTTATTCAGTTCTCAAGCTAACATTGTATTTTTATTCAGTTCTCAAGCTAACATTGTATTTTGACCCAGTAATCAAGCTACATTCTGCTTTCATTCAATTCTCAAACTAACATTATACATTCATACAGTTCTTAAGCTAACACTGAACTTTGAACTTAATTTGAGTTCATAGCTTTGTACTTTCACCCACTATAGAATTTTCCAGGTGTAGAGGACGTTAGAGACGACGTTTCCCTCTGTCGTACTCTACCATGAGCGAAACTTTCTCTTCATGAAATGTTTTTCTTTTAACCATAATGTTGATTATTGTCTATTTCTTCTCATCTATTTTCTCGTTATTCGTCTGTTTCTCTCTTTTTCTTGTTCTTTTCTTTCACTTTGTAATGTAATTCTTTTCATATATATACAACCACTGTGAAAGAACAGAGAACTTCAAAGCGCATTCGTGACTACTCACATTATCAAGGAACAATAAAAGTAATGCATCAAAGGAAGGCATATAAAGGGTCTAGACCACACCTCACTATCACATCCCATAAAGCAACACCTGACGCGTAACTCGTAAGAAAGAGAACACTGCATCAGGCCTGCTGGCCCAACTAGACAGGTCCTTTACACAACCCACAAACAAATTATTCTACCCAAGAATTAAATTCTATTAATTATAAATGGACCTAATTTATATAAACCAAAGGAAATATTCATATTATTGTCAAAACTGCTTTTTTTATGAAACAAGATTCAATTATATTCCTGTCGACCATGGACTTGCTTGATACAACTTTCTCAACTTTTTGAAAATCAATTGGATGGTTAAAATCTCTCACTTGAATAAATAGAGCATTGGAATCTTGTCCAGTTCTAATGCTATATTTATGTTGTTTTAATCTAAGTTCGAGACTTTTACCAGTTTGACCGTAATAAACTTTATCGCAAATTTTACAAGGAATTTTATAGACACATCCGTCAACATTTTGGGGGGAATTCTTTATGAAAAGTTATTTTTACTGTATCAAGATTTTTAAATACAACTTTAATATTAAAAGTCTTAAGAAGAGAAGGCATATCAACCAAGTTTTCATGGTAAGGGAGAACCAACATATTTTTAGTTGAATAAGGTTGGTTGTCCCTTTTTGGGTTGTAAAAAGTATTTCTAGCAATTTTAAATGATTTATCAATTACATTTCTCGGGTATTTCAGATCATTGGCTATTTCATAAATTTTGGATATTTCTTCATCTATGAACTCTGGACTACAAATACGTAAAGCTCTCAAAAATATTGATGAGAAAACAGACAGTTTAACTTTATCTTGATAGGAAGAATAATAGTGGTCATAGGAACAGTTATTTGTAGGTTTTCTGTAAATTTTAAATTTGAATTCATTATTACCCTTAATAATTAAAACATCTAGAAAAGGCAATGAGTTATTTTCTTCATACTCAACAGTAAAGTTTATAGAATGGGCTAAGCTATATAACTTGCCAAGGAAATGGTGTATATCTACATTCTTGGGCATAAGACATAAAATATCATCAACATATCTGAACCATTTTGCTCTATTAGGGAGGATTGTGTTAAGCAATCTTGTTTCAAAAAATTCCATATTTAGATTACTAAGAACAGGTGAAAGAGAATTTCCCATTGCCATACCAAATTTCTGTTGATGATATTTTATGTCTTATGCCCAAGAATGTAGATATACACCATTTCCATTACCTTGGAGTCCAGCTTGCGCTAGACTTTGATCCAAGGCAGCCAGCTTTCAGGGAGAAGGCTTACAGCTTTTCATCTCATCCCCTACATGCATCAGCGAATTCCTTGCATTGTTAATATCTCTAGTAAGGCTGATGCATGTAGGGGATGAGATGAAAAGCTGTAAGCCTTCTCCCTGAAAGCTGGCTGCCTTGGATCAAAGTCTACCGCAATCTGGACTCCAAGGTATTGGTCCAGTGTGGGTAGATTGGTAAAGCACTGCGTACCTTGTTCCAAGGTTCGTAGGTTCGAGTCTCCTTCAGCCAGAGATCAGTGTTTGTGTATATTTCGCCTGCTCTTGCGAATTCCTTGCATGTATATATATATATATATATATATATATATATATATATATATATATATATATATATATATATATATATATATATATATATATATATATATATATATATATATATATATATATATATATATATATATATATATATATATATATATATATATATATATATGATGGGGTCCACCTCTGGTGTAAATTGTGGGACCCATAGCCTCGGAAAAGTGGATAAAAAGGCTTCAAGGATGAATATTTGGATTTCTTCCTGAAGCCGTTTGAATATTCCACTTTCCCTACCACCCCAGCTTTTCATATTTCTTTTTTACCAGTAGGAATATTTTATTACATAATATGGTACATAAGATTTAAGAGATACATTGTTGATATAAAGGTGGCTTATACGGTACATGTTGTTACGTGTGTATCACCGATTATAAGGCGAAAATCTCATCCAGCTCCTCAGAGCTGGGGCATGTGCCCAAAATACAGCAGGCATTACCCCTTTGAACAGCCGCACTGAGCCGATGGAACAGAAAACTAGCTGCCCTGGGAACCCTAGTTACCCTGATGAGTCTTTTTCCCAGCTCCTTAAGGAATTTAGATGCATTCTTTCCCCATGAGCCAAGGGTCTCTGAGCCTATGGGAACAAACATATAATGATGGGCAAGTTCTCCATATTTTCTAGACTTTTGGGACTCCCTGAAGCTGGCAGCTGCCCCTCCTTCCTCCCTGGTGTATTGGAGATAGGTATCAGCCAAGGTATATGTATAGTCCCACACCACCTGCTTCCCATCTGTCCAGGCTTGAAGGCTGATACCATCTGGACGCTTCTGGCTGCCATCAGATCTGCATAGCTGGGGTGGCTCCCTTACTGCTGGGCATCTGGCTGTTGTGAGGCTCCTCTTGATAATGTTATTAACCTCCTCATGTCTTGCAATCTTTCCCTCGGATTTACGGCACACAAGACCGTGGTACCCGAATCGGTCTGCTGCTTCACTGCCAAAAATACCCTTGTGTTCGGCGAGAATAGGGGCGGCAAGTCGAAGGGCAACGCCGATGCGGATGGTCTGTGGGTCGAGGCGTGTGCCAAGGCTGGAGTTGGGAACAGCCAACAGAAAATCCCCTACATGAGGTGCTCTCACTGCCAGGAGGCGGGCTCTATCCTTCCCTGACACACTCTGAAGCATTGTTGAGGCTATATTTTCCACTATTGGACCATCCCATTGCGATTGTTTGTAGTTGTTGGGGGGAGTAGGTCTGGTTTCAGAGCCCGTTAGATTATCCCAGATCATGGCTCCGTCAATGAACTTTTGGTCCTGGACTCCAATCTTGTCCCTGAGATGTTCAGGGAGAATCACTGCTACAAGCTCTTTGGATGCAATACACGAGGACAGAAAAGCAGGTAACGCAATCTGTGATGACTTGCGGACACCAATGCCTCCTAGTCTGACTGGAAGTGTAGCTTGGTTCCACTGCCCGTCTTATAGAGTAAGGGTAAGTACTTTCGTAAAAATCTGCCTCAGAATACTGTCATATTCGTGCAGTATAGGGTTATATGAAGGTGCACATCTTAGGAAATATGTCAACCTGGGCAGACTCAAGCACTTTGAGAGAAGGTACAAGGCATCGTGGGTGCCCAGATTGCCTATTCTTTGTGCCATTCTCCTTAACTCTTCCAATTTCTTCCTGAGAATTGTGTCAATGGCATTGCTTCCCAGAGGTGCTCCTAGCAAGACACCATTTGTGGGGGCAATGACTGCTGCTCCTGGTAGTTTTGATCTCACTGCATTTATCACTTGTTGACTGACTGAGATGATTTCACATTTGGATGGATTCAGGATGAGACCCATTTCCTGTCCCCGTGTCATTACCTGTGTAAGGTCATGTAGGAGGGACTCCTTTGTACCTGCT
>NW_027195959.1:52500-82500 GCF_038502225.1 Cherax quadricarinatus | reverse complement strand
CCCCAGCCTTCAGCAGTCCAAAACTCAAGGAATATGACTCTCTCCTGAAGGCCATGCTAGAGAGTGTATTGAATCTTTCCCTTGACGATGGACAGTGGTTGCAAGCCTCACTTCCGGTCAGGCTTGGAGGGCTAGGAGTACGCAGATCCTCCCAGATTGCTCTACCAGCTTTCCTGTCCTCTTCCATTGCATCAAACGAGTTGATAAGACAAATTCTTCCTGACACCCTCAGTGACTCAGCAGGAATAGAAGACCCTATCTATGCCAGTGCCATCACCGAATGGGAGACTCTTGCTGCTCCAGCACCAAACCCTAGTGCAGCACTGGCTCACAAACAGTCAAGCTGGGATGGCCCAATTGCTGAAAAGGTGCTTGCCAACATGCTTAGGGCTGCAACATCAGATAGGGAGATCGCCCGTCTCCAGGCTGTGAGTGCACCTCACTCCGGGGACTTCCTCCAAACAGTTCCCATATCGGCAATGGGAACGCGACTCGACCCTAAGACCCTCCGTATTGCAGTGGCTCTGCGCCTTGCTGCCCCAATTCACATAGAATATATGTGTATTTGCGGCAAAGTGCAAGCAGACCAATACGGTCTACATGGTCAAAACCAAGGGCTGGCATGCAAGACACAATGAGGTCAACGATATCATTAAGAAAACCCTTGCTACAGCTGGATGCCCTGCCGAGAGGGAGCCACGATCCCTTGCAGCAAACAATACCCACAACCCAGCAAACCGCCCCGACGGGATCACCATCTATCCTTGGAAGAATGGCAAGCTCTTAGCATGGGACTATACCTGTGTGTCCACACCGGCTGACACCTATATCCATCACAGTGTGGGGCGACAGGGAGGAGCTGCTGACCACAGGGAGGAGTACAAGATCAGCAAGTACAGGGACATTAGCCAACAGTATCAATTTGTCCCAGTGGGATCAGAGACCTTGGGATCATGGGGAAAAAATGCCACACGTTTCCTTAAAGAATTGGGTTCCAGACTCATCGACACCACCAGGGACCCAAGGGCAGCCACTTTCATGTTCCAGCGCCTCAGCGTCGCCATCCAGAGGGGAAATGCTTGCTGCATACTTGGCTCACGTCCAGCCTCGGAGGAGCTGGAGGAAATTCATGATCTTTGATACATTGTGCCATTGTATTCATGTTTATGTTTTTTTCTGTAAATGTATTTTGTTTATTAATAAATGTTCACATAGAATAAAAAATATATAGGGGGTGGTAGGAGAAGAAAATATTCAAACAGCTCCGGGGAGAACCTTGAGTTTTCCCTGAGGTACGTTTATTGTCTTCTCTTTGTTTATATATATGTTTATATATATATATATATATATATATATATATATATATATATATATATATATATATATATATATATATATATATATATATATATATATATATATATATATATATATGTGTGTGTGTGTGTAATGTACACAGTCGCTCTCAATGCATATTTTATTAGGCACAACTTTCCAGTAGTGCGTAGGGAACCCCTTTTACTTCCTTGAATTCATGGCAGGCATGAATTCAAGGTGCTTGCGACATTCCTTAGAGATTCTGGTCCATGTTGACATGATTTGTCAGCTGCACATTCATTTTGTGAATCTCTCGTTCCACTGCATCTCAAAGATTTACGCCATATTCTGAGCATACCATCTGAATGTTGAGGCTAGAAATCCGGATTTGTTAGAACAGTCAATGCTTTTCAAATCTTCAACTGTCTAGTTTTCGTGAACCTGTATTCAAGGTAGCCTTACCTGCCTATTATTAACTAGAGGTGAGCCTGGTATGATACGCTAACTCTATTTCCCATCTACTTCAAGGTTAGACGCGTTTTGCTTTCAAAAATACTCTTCTGCATGCCACTGTTGTAACATGTGGTTATTTGAGCTTCTCTCCCCTTCCTGTTAGCTTTAACCAGTCTGGTAATTTTCCTTTGACATCTTTCATTACCAAGGCATTTTCGCACACAAAGCTACCGTTCATTTTATGCTTTGTCTATGTCACATTATCCTCTGTGACCTCTAGAAACTGTTGTGCGTAAAAATTGCAGATCACCAGTTCCTGAAATACTCAAACCATCCCATCAGGCACCAGCAATGATTTGACGGAGTAAATCACTTAGATCACATGTCTTCTATATTCTGATTCGGCCTGAACAACTGAACCTCTTGACCATGTCTGCATGCTATTAGGTATTGAGGTACTATCACGTAAATGGCTAATTAAGTGTCTGCATCAACGAGTAGGTGCAGAGGTGTACTTAATAAGGACGTCACTGATAGATAAATAAATAAATATATAAATAAATAAATATACATATATATGCAGGACAAGCAACGGGGGGTGGAAATCTTTAGCTCAAGTACTGTCGCACTTCTCAGTACGTCATCAGGAGCTGTGCAATGTTGCAAGGGAGTAACCAAAGCAGGAAGAGAGGTCTCAGAGTAGCGTAGGTGTTACCGACCACGGTTACCCTTAGACATAAATATATATATATATATATATATATATATATATATATATATATATATATATATATATATATATATATATATATATATATATATATATATATATATATATATATATATATATATATATATATATATATATATATATATATATATATATATATTTATATATATATATATATATATATATATATATATATATATATATGTGTGTGTGTGTTTGTGTGTGTGTGTGTGTGTGTGTGTATTTTATTAACACATCGACCGTTTCTCACCTAAGGAACGTGATCTGAAAAAGAGGAAACACTTACATCATCACCCACTCCATCACTGTCTTGCCAGAGGCGTGCCGACAATGCAGTTCAAAAACTGCAACATATCTTCACTCCTCCTTCAGAGTGCAGGCACTGTACTTCCCACCTCCAGGACTCAAGTCCGGCTAACCGGTTTCCCTGAATCTCTTCATAAATGTTACTTTGCTCACACTCCAATAACACTTCAAGTCATAAAAACATTCGTCTCCACTTGCTTCTATCCAATACGCTCACGCACGCTTGCTGGAAATCCAAGCCCCTCGCACACAAAACCTTTACCCCCTCCCTCCAACCTTTCCTAGGACTTCCCCTACCCCGCCTTCCTTCCACTACAGATTTATATGCTCTCAGAATCATTCTGTTTAGTTCTGTCCTCTCTAAATATATTAAGATACGATAATTTGTTTTTTAACTTATTCTTTATTATTACTCTAATCCGAAACCCACATGGAGACAGAAATTAAGCAATAGATTAGAAAGACTATATTTAGGCCTCCGTGTGAGGCATTCTTCGGCAACTGATTGAGATATTATTATTATTATTATTATTATTTTTATTATTATTATTATTATTATTTAAAATATAATAAGGAATTAATACGCAGCTTGAAAATGCGGAGTGAGTTCCAATTGGATTATTATATTTATGGGAAAGCGGTAAATCCATTGGGGTAACGCAGTCCCTGGAGAATAGAATGCAATACGGTTCTATACATGGAAAGGAGAGGTCCAATTCCTTCCATCAATGCTTCTCACTACCATGAAGGAACCTCTTTAAAGGGGTGATCAGCTTGGAGATCTATCAGATGGGATGCAGTCAGAATTATTATTATTATTATTATTATTATTATTATTATTATTATTATTATTATTATTATTATTATTATTATTATTAATGTTAATATTATTATTCTTATTTTCCGGCCTTAGTCTAAACAAAGACAGTGATTACAAATTAGATAATCTACCTAGCGTACCTGATTTTTACAAGTAAATACCCCACGATAATGGTGGCGGAGGCTCCAACGTCCGTCTGCCGGTAGCGAGGTAGACGCTCTCACACAATAGCTGAGTCAACGGAAAATGTACCGTAGTTCACGGTGGGGCCTAACTCTTCTTCATCTTCTGGCCGAGACGATACCTGCAGCAATTTGTTCAGTGAGGGTCTCTTCTCCTCGTAATGAGTGCACGAGAAGTAATGGTAATTCAGATGGAGCGGTGGATCAGGGGCGAGGAGTATGTCAAGAGTATCTGTGGAAGATGCAGGCAGGTCGAGTGCCTCCTTGGCTCATCCCTGTTGAATACCCTCCTATTGCAGCATTATTATTATTATTATTATTATTATTATTATTATTATTATTATTATTATTATTATTATTATTATTATTATTGTTATTATTTTTATTAATATTATTATTATTATTATTATTATTAATATTATTATTATTATTATTATTATTTTTATTATTATTATTATTATTATTATTATTATTATTATTATTATTATTATTATTATTATTATTATTATTATTATTATTATTATTATTATTATTATTATTATTATTATTATTATTATTATTATTATTATTATTATTATTATTATTATTATTTTTATTACTATTATTATTATTATTATTATTATTATTATTATTATTATTATTATTATTATTATTATTATTATTTTTATTATTATTATTATTATTATTATTATTATTAATACTGAATAAATATTATTCAAGTATCATATTTATAGTATTTTTATTATCAGTGGTACTAGTATCAGTAATAATATAATATTAAATACGAACGAATTCCTATGGTTATATAGTCCTTGATGAATGGAGGGGAATGAAATCGTTTCTGATTAGACAAATAAGGGCAGCTTATAAACCTCGCCCAATCAGCCATTTACCAGTAAGAAGACATCCCTTAAGAAGGCACTGAATCTGTCACTGGAAGATCAGCAATGGGATTAGGCAAGTAGGTAGAGCTACCTGCGCAAGGCAACTCAGGTAACTTTACCTACATTTCTGTCTTCGTGTTTGACTTCCAGTGGACTAGTCAAGGAGATTGTCCCCGAACGCTTGAGAGGTGCGGTAAGAGCTTAAGACCCCAGGTTCATTGAAGCAGCCATGCTGTGGGAAACCCTTGTAGACCCTTAAAGCAGACCAGTTCCTCCCATAGAGCACAAACAGTCCTACTGGAACAAAACGATAATGGAAAAAATTCCCAAGCTCACCAATGCTTCAGGAAAGGACAAAGCTCGTCTCCCAGCGGTGAAGGCACCACTCAGGAGATTTCCTTCTAACTGTTCCCAATTCTTCCCTGGGCACTTAACTCGACCCACAGGCCATTCGGATTGGTATTGCTCTTCGCCTAGTCTCCCCCATCCTCACCGAACATAGGTGTATTTGCGGCGGGCGTCGGCTGATCAATTAGAACTGTTGTCCAGAGGGCTGAGGAAGGGTTGTTGAGGTGGTTCGGACATGTAGAGAGAATGGAGCGAAACAGAATGACTTCAAGAGTGTATCAGTCTGTAGTGGAAGGAAGGCGGGGTAGGGGTCGGCCTAGGAAGGGTTGGAGGGAGGGGGTAAAGGAGGTTTTGTGTGCGAGGGGCTTGGACTTCCAGCAGGCATGCTTGAGCGTGTTTGATAGGAGTGAATGGAGACAAATGGTTTTTAATACTTGACGTGCTGTTGGAGTGTGAGCAAAGTAACATTTATGAAGGGATTCAGGGAAACCGGCAGGCCGGACTTGAGTCCTGGAGATGGGAAGTACAGTGCCTGCACTCTGAAGGAGGGGTGTTAATGTTGCAGTTTAAAAACTGTAGTGTAAAGCACCCTTCTGGCAAGACAGTGATGGAGTGAATGATGGTGAAAGTTTTTCTTTTTCGGGCCACCCTGCCTTGGTGGGAATCGGCCGGTGTGATAATAAAAAAATAATAAAATATACCTATATATATATACATATATATATACATATATATATATATATATATATATATATATATATATATATATATATATATATATATATATATATATATATATATATATATATATTTATATTTTAACAAATCGGCCGTCTCCCACCGAGGCAGGGTGACCCAAAGAGAAAGAAAATCCCCAAAAAGAAAATACTTTCATCATCATTCAACACTTTCACCTCACTCACACATAATCACTGTTTTCGCAGAGGTGCCCAGAATACAAGAGTTTAGAAGTATATACGCATAAAAATACACAATATATCCCTCTAAACTGCCAATATCCCAAACCCCTCCTTTAGAGTGCAGGCATTGTACTTCCCATTTCCAGGACTCAAGTCCAGTAATATAAAATAACCGGTTTCCCTGAATCCCTTCACTAAATATTACCCTGCTCGCACTTCAACAGATCGTCAGGTCCCCAAAACCATTCATCTCCATTCACTCGTATCTAACACGCTCACGCACGCTTGCTGGAAGTCCAAACCCCTCGCCCACAACACCTCCTTTACACATATATATATATATATATATATATATATATATATATATATATATATATATATATATATATATATATATATATATATATATATATATATATATATAAATATATATATATATATATATATATATATATATATATATATATATATATATATATATATATATATATATATATATATATGTATATATATATATATATATATATATATATATATATATATATATATATATATATATATATGTATATATATATATATATATATATATATATATATATATATATATATATATATATATATATATATATATATATATATATATATATATATATATATATATATATATGTCGTGCCGAATATGTAAAACTGGTCAATTAGCAAGAACTCAATTAAAATTAAGTCCTTTCTAAAATTTTCTCTTATACTTTTAAAGATATATTTTTTTCATTAATGTTAATGTAAAAATTTTTAATTTTGCACCAAAAGAATCTTAGAAAACTTACCTAACCTTATTATAACAAGAACAATTTATTTTAGCCTAGCACAACTATATATAGTTTAGATTTGTTTACAGTAATTTAATACTAAACAAACACAGTGAAATATATTTTTTTAGTTAGGTTCAGAATGATTTTGGCGAAATTATTGCATACACAAATTTTCACTTGTCCTATATGGCAAGATGAACGTTGCTGTTTAAGCCAAGATCGCAAGTTCTGCCTATTCGGCACGACATATATATATATATATATATATATATATATATATATATATATATATATATATATATATATATATATATATATATATATATATATATATATATATATATATATATATATATATATATATATATATATATATATATATATATATATATATATATATATATATATATATATGTCGTGCCAAATATGTAAAACTGGTCAATTAGCAAGAACTCATTTAAAATTAAGTCCTTTCTAAAATTTTCTCTTATACGTTTAAAGATATATTTTTTTCATTATTGTTAATGTAAGCATTTTTAATTTTGCTCCAAAAGAATCTTAGAAAACTTACCTAACCTTATTATAACAAGAACAATTTATTTTAGCGTAACCCAACTAAATACATTTTAGATTTGTTTACAATAATTTAATACTAAACAAACACAGTGTAATATATTTTTTCGTTAGGTTCAGAATTATTTTGGCGAAATTACTGCATACACAAATTTTCGCTTTTCCTATATGGCAAGATGAGCGTTGCATTTAAGCCAAGATCGCAAGTTCTGTCTATTAGGTACGACATATATATATATATATATATATATATATATATATATATATATATATATATATATATATATATATATATATATATATATATATATATATATATATATATATATATATATATATATTTATATATATATATATATATTTATATATATATATATATATATATATATATATATATATATATATATATATATATATATATATATATATATATATATACATAAATATATATATAGGGAGATACCACCTCTGGAACTGTCCTGGGGGGACTCATCCACAGAGAAAAGAATAAACTTTCTTCAGGGAAAACTCGAGGTTCTTCCTGAAGCTGAAAAGAATAAACTTGCTTCAGGGAAAACTCGAGGTTCTCCCTGAAGCTGTTTGAGAATTTTCTCCTACCATCCTCTATATTTAATATATATTTTATTTAAAGACAAAATACATTGACAAAACATTCACAAAAATGCAATATATATATTATATATATATATATATATATATATATATATATATATATATATATATATATATATATATATATATATATATGACCCTTAAAAACTGATCTCAGGAGTGAGTCATATTCGTTGAGTGTTGGGTTGTCAGAAGAGGGTGAACAGCTCAGGAAGTGAGTCTTGGCAGTGAGAAGATACAAGGCACCATGCATCATGGGCATCAATATCTCTTATTCTCTCCTCCATTCTCTTCAGGTCATTCAGTTTGTCTTTGAGGACTGTGTCGATGGCGTAATGACCCAGCGGTGCTCCCAAGGTGCTCTTTCATGGAGTGGTAGTAGAGGCTTCAGGAAGGATCGATTTCACAACACTGATTATTTCGTGGTTGGTTGTGATGATTTCACACTTTGATGGATTGAGGATGAGTCCCTGTGTCTTCACCAGTTGTAGGTCCTCTAGCAGACACTCTTCTGTACCTGCCACAGTGCCATCGTGGTAGCACCAGATGTTGAGCTCGTTGCGGAAGCTGGAAGTTAGTTCTCTTACCGCCAAGCGGAAGAGAAATGGAGTAGGTCACCCTGCTGAACACTCTTTGATGAGGGAATTTCATGTTCGCCAAACAAAAGAATTAAGGGTTTGCTGTAGTCAGCTGAAATGAAGGGAAAAAGTCTTGGGAACCGATCCCGGGCAGCTGGCAAGATCACATCTCTTTTCACCATATTAAAGGCATTTCTAAAGTCTAGTTTGACAACGGCCTTGTCCTATGGTAGGTCCCTGATGTAGGCCCTTGATGCATGAACTGCGGCTTCACTGCCTTGAGAGACCCCAAAGCCCAGTTTGTTTGGCTAGAGTAAACTGGCGCCTTCTACGCGAATGTTTCTTACTCCTGCTTTGGCAACGAGACTGCAAAGTGTGTTAGCAACAGCAATGGGTCTGATTCCTCCATCCTTCTTCTTCAAAGAGCATGAGGCTCCGAAAAAAAAAGATTTAATTTCTTCTGGAATCCGCCCAACCAGACAGTTGTTGACGTGTTGTCTGGCCCTTATATGCCTTCCTGTTGATGTTTTATTTTTATAGTTCCTTGATATTGTGAGAAGTCACGAAAGCGCTTGAAATTTCCCTACTTAAACACAGTGGTTGTTCTGCACACACACACACACACACACATACATACACACACACACATACACACACACACACACACAGACACACACACACACACACACACACACACACACACACACACACACACACACACACACCAGGATGTTGGACGTGGTGCTGGAAAACCTCATGCACCAACATGTTAAGGACACTACCAGAGTGAGAGGGGAGGATGAACCAGCAAGATTGGACCTTGTGTTCACCCTGGGCAGCTCAGACATTGAGGACATCAAGTATGAGAGTCCCCTAGGAGCTAGCGACCACGTGGTTCTGCGCTTTGAATACATAGTAGAGCTGCAAGTGGAGAGAATAACAGGAGTTGAATGGGAAAAGCCTGACTATAAAAGAGGGGACTACATAGGGTTGAAGAACTTCCTGCAGGAGGTCCAGTGGGACAGAGAACTGGCAGGAAAGCCAGTAAATGAAATGATGGAATATGTAACAACAAAATGCAAGGAGGCAGTGGAAAGGTTTATTCCCAAGGGCAACAGTAACAACGGGAAGACCAGAACGATCCCCTGGTTTACCCGACGGTGTAAGGAGGCAAAAACAAAATGCAATAGAGAATGGAAAAAGTACAGAAGGCAGAGAACACACGAAAATAGGGAGATCAGTCGCAGAGCCAGGAATGAGTACGCACAGGTAAGGAGGGAGGCCCAACGACAGTATGAAAATGACATAGCATCGAGAATCAAGACTGACCCAAAACTGTTGTATAGCCACATCAGGAGGAAGACAACAGTCAAAGACCAGGTGATCAGATTAAGGACAGAAGGTGGAGAACTCACAAAAAATGATCAGGAGGTATGTGAGGAGCTGAACAGGAGATTTAAGGAAGTTTTTACAGAAGAGACAGGAAGGGCTGTGGGAAGACAGCACAGAAGGGAACATCAAGAGGGAATATACCAACAAGTGTTGGATGACATACGAACAACTGAGGAGGAGGTGAAGAAGCTCTTAAGTGACCTTGACACCTCAAAGGCGATGGGACCGGACAACATCTCCCCATGGGTCCTTAGAGAAGGAGCAGAGATGCTGTGCGTGCCTCTAACCACAATCTTCAACACATCCCTTGAAACTGGGCAACTACCTGAGAAATGGAAGACAGCAAATATAGTCCCCATATTTAAGAAAGGAAACAGAAACGAGGCACTAAACTACAGACCTGTCTCTCTGACATGTATTGTGTGCAAAGTCATGGAGAAGATTATCAGGAGGAGAGTGGTCGAACACCTGGAAAGGAACAAGATTATAAATGAAAACCAGCATGGGTTCATGGAAGGCAAATCTTGTATCACAAACCTCCTGGAGTTTTATGACAAGGTAACAGAAGTAAGACACGAGAGAGAGAGGGGTGGGTAGATTGCGTTTTCCTAGACAGCAGGAAGGCCTTTGACACAGTTCCCCACAAGAGATTAGTGCAGAAGCTGGAGGATCAGGCGCATGTAAAAGGGAGGGCACTGCAATGGATAAGGGAATACCTGACAGGGAGGCAGCAACGAGTCATGGTACGAGAAGAGGTATCACAGTGGGCGCCTGTTACGAGCGGGATCCCACAGGGGTCAGTTCTAGGACCAGTGCTATTTTTGATATATGTGAACGACATGATGGAAGGAATAGACTCTGAAGTGTCCCTGTTCGCAGATGACGAAGTTGATGAGAAGAATTAAATCGGACGAGGATGAGGCAGGACTGCAAAGAGACCTGGACAGGCTGGACATGTGGTCCAGTACCTGGCTTCTCGAATTCAATCCAGCCAAATGCAAAGTCATGAAGATTGGGGAGGGGCAAAGAAGACCGCAGACAGAGTATAGGCTAGGTGGACAAAGACTACAGACCTCACTCAGGGAGAAACACCTTGGGGTGACCATAACACCGAGCACATCACCGGAGGCACACATCAACCAAATAACTGCTGCAGCATACGGGCGCCTGGCAAACCTGAGAATAGCGTTCCGATACCTTAATAAGGAATCGTTCAAGACACTGTACGCTGTGTATGTTAGGCCCATACTGGAGTATGCAGCACCAGTCTGGAACCCACACCTGGTCAAGCACGTCAAGAAGTTAGAGAAAGTACAAAGGTTTGCAACAAGGCTAGTCCCAGAGCTCAAGGGAATGTCGTACGAGGAAAGGTTAAGGGAAATCGGACTGACGACACTGGAGGACAGAAGGGTCAGGGGAGACATGATAACGACATACAAGATACTGCGGGGAATAGACAAGGTGGACAGAGATAGGATGTTCCAGAGAGGGGACACAG
Source organism: Cherax quadricarinatus (assembly GCF_038502225.1). NCBI lineage: Eukaryota > Metazoa > Arthropoda > Malacostraca > Decapoda > Parastacidae > Cherax > Cherax quadricarinatus. The sequence continues at coordinate 71,036 of NW_027195959.1, read as the reverse complement.
GGACAAGGGGTCACAACTGGAAGCTGAAGACTCAGACGAGTCACAGGGACGTTAGGAAGTATTTCTTCAGTCATAGAGTTGTCAGCAAGTGGAATAGCCTAGCAAGTGAAGTAGTGGAGGCAGGAACCATACATAGTTTTAAGATGAGGTATGACAATGCTCAGGAAGCAGAGAGAGAGAGGACCCAGTAGCGATCAGTGAAGAGGCGGGGCCAGGAGCTGAGTCTCGACCCCTGCAACCACAATTAGGTGAGTACAATTAGGTGAGTACACACACACACACACACACACACACACACATATATATATATATATATATATATATATATATATGTATATATATATATATATATATATATATATATATATATATATATATATGTATATATACATATATATATATATATGTATGTATATATATATATATATATATATATATATATATATATATATATATATATATATATATATATATATATATATATATATATATATATATATATATATATGTGTGTGTGTGTGTGTGTGTGTGTGTGTGTGTGTGTGTGTGTGTGTGTGTGTGTGTGTGTTTATACATATGGATATGTCTCCATCTTGCTGGAAAATAACGCAGTTTATCATTTGGCATAAAAATCATAATTTATAAAAAATTAAGTGGGTGGAAAGCTGTAAGTTGGTCCAACAGTGAAGAAGAAGCACAAGCTGGAACTACATATTATTCTGTATAGAGCTCCATCATGCAATAGTGTGAACAGAGCTTTTCAAGACTTGGTGAAGGTTCTACACAGAGTGATATGTCGTCCCAGTAAAAGCTTGCTCTGTAAACTCTGTGTTGCTAATGTTAAGATTCAGCTGCAAGGTGCAGCCTGACGAGTGTTTACTACGAGTCTTGAAGACTTGTAAACACATTGTTAAACGTATTTATGTGACCCACAGATATGATAATGCAAACCTTATACTCTTTTCCTTCGGCTTGCAGCTTCTCCTTCTCCTCCTCCTCCTCATCTTCTTCATTTTCCTCTTCCTCCTTCCCCTCCTTTTCCTCCTACTCCTTCTTCTTCTCTTCCTCCTGCTCCTCCTCCTTCTCCTTCTCCTCCTCCTTCTCCTTCTCCTCCTCCTCCTCATCTTCCTCATTTTCCTCTTCCTCCTTCCCCTCCTTTTCCTCCTCCTCCTCCTTCTTCTCTTCCTCCTCCTCCTCCTCCTTCTCCTTCTCCTCCTCGTCCTCCTACTCGTCCTACTCCTCCTCCACCACTTCTTTCTCCTCCTCCTCCTCCTTTTCACCTCTGTCAGTCTTCCTGCTTTTATTGTTGCTGCTTCTCATCTTACAACATTTTCTCCCTCTTGTTATCATACTTATATTCCCGGACGCCAAATATACCAACACTGTCCCCACCATCATCACAGCGACCCTGCCACCACTACCACTACACCTATACTATTAACACCGGCGGCGGCGGCGGCGGCGGCGGCGGCGGCGGCGGCTGCAGCAGCCGCCGCCGCCGCCACAATCAAAACACCTATAATCATAAACGCGCGAGATACTTGATATAACTAACAATTTGTTTTGTTTCTTTCTATTTCTTCGACTATCTTTCTCTGTCACTGTTTCCTCATCTCTCTCTCTCTCTCTCTCTCTCTTCAGTTGTTCTTTTTTATATTCTTCTATCTCACTTAATATTCAATAACAATATATTGAAAAGAATGTATCTCACCTTCCTTCTCTCTCTCTCTCTCTCTCTCTCTCTCTCTCTCTCTCTCTCTCTCTCTCTCTCTCTCTCTCTCTCTCTCTCTCTCTCTCTCTCTCTCTCTAACTCTCCTATACAAAATATTATGTCACTGTTGCCAGATCCTACATGTTGTCAGCTAATCAAAAACTCGTCAGTCCCTTCAAAAAGTGCTTTTACGATTCTGGCAACACATTTTTTATTTTAGATAAAATTCATATATAAAAACAAGTGAAGATGATGTTATTCTATCTCATCACATTACATCCCACACATCACAGGTGCTGCGGAGATCATCATATACGTCACTTGGTGTGACTGAGACTATCCAGCACCTCAGTAGGATATCTAAGCATTTTGCCCTGATAAATTGCTGACGGGTGAGACCTTTCAGCTTCCCCATTTTTTTTCTCTTAGTTAGGCTAAAGGATGACGAGATATTAAGATTTTTTTTTTTTTTGTACTCATCTAATTTTGGTTGCAGGGGTCGATACTCAGCTCCTGGCCCCGCTTCTTCACTGATCGTTACTAGATCCTCTCCCTCTCTGCTTCCTGAGCTTTGTCATGCCTCTTCTTAAAACTATGTATGGTTGCTGTCTCCACTACTTCACATGCTAGGCTATTCCACTTCCTGACGACTCTATGACTGAAGAAATACTTCCTAACGTCCCTGTGAGTCGTCTGAGTCTTCAGCTTCCAGTTGTGGCCCCTTGTTTCTGTGTCCCCTCTCTGGAACATCCTATCTCTGTCCACCTTGTCTATTCCCCGCAGTGTCTTGTATGCCGTTATCATGTCTCCCCTGACCCTTCTGTCCTCCGGTGTCGTCAGTCCGATTTCCCTCAACCTTTCCTCGTATGACATTTCCCTGAGCTCTGGGACTAGCCTTGTTGCAAACCTTTGTACTTTCTCTAACTTCTTGACGTGCTTGACCAGGTGTGGGTTCTAGACTGGTGCTGCATACTCCAGTATGGGCCTAACATACACAGTGTACAGTGTCTTGAACGATTCCTTATTAAGGTATCGGAACGCTATTCTCAGGTTTGTCAGGCGCCCGTATGCTGCAGCAGTTATTTGGTTGATGTGTGCCTCCGGTGACGTGCTCGATGTTTTGGTCACCCCAAGGTCTTTCTCCCTGTAGTCTTTGTCCACCTAGCCTACACTCTGTCTGCGGTCTTCTTTTCCCCTCCCCAATCTTCATGACTATGCATTTGGCAGGGTTGAATTCGAGAACCCAGTTTCTGGACCATATGTCCAGCCTGTCCAGGTCTCTTTGCAGTCCTGCCTCATCCTCATCCGATTTAATTCTTCTCATCAACCTCACGTCATCTGCGAATAGGGACACTTCAGAGTCTATTCCTTCCATCATGTCGTTCGCATATATCAAAAATAGCACTGGTCCTAGAACTGACCCCTGTGGGACCCCGCTCGTCACAGGCGCCCTCTGTGATACCTCATCACGTACCATGTGTGTGTGTGTGTGTGTGTGTGTGTGTGTGTGTGTGTGTGTGTGTGTGTGTGTGTGTGTGTGTGTGTGTGTGTGTGTGTGTGTGTGTGTGTGTGTGTGTGTGTGTGTGTGTGTATGTGTGTGTGTGTGTGTGTGTGTGTGTATGTGTGTGTGTGCGTGTGTGTGTGTGTGTGTGTGTGTGTGTGTGTGTGTGTGTGTGTGTGTGTGTGTGTGTGTGAGTGTGTATGTGTAACTTACCTAACCTTATAACAAGAACAATTTAATTTAGCCTAATCCAACTAAATATATTTTAGATAAGTTTACAATAATTTAATAATAAACAAATACAATGAAATATATTTTTAGAATGATTTTTTTAAATTATTCCTTACACACGTTTTCACTAGCCTTATTCGGCAAGAAGAGCGTTGCTATTTAAGACAAAATCTCAAGCTTTACCTGTTTGTCATTGTGGAGAAATTTTCTCCAGGAGGGGATATCAGCCCCCTTCAGCCCTTCAGCCCTGAGGGGCCCAGCCCTCTCAGAAGGGGCAAGCACCTTGTTTACTTCCACATCAAGTAATTACAAACAGATGTTTAACCTGCGTGTACCAGTCACGAGTCATGCGGCTCCTTGCAAGAGACCAGTGTTGCAAATAGTGTAATTTAATAAGAGACAGTCAATCTCTTACCTTAGCAGGACAATTAAGAAAAATCCTGCACCTACTTTATTACCGTGTTAAAGATAGTGTACATTGTTGTCTATGCCCAGACAGCTAGAATCAAGCATTCTGCTTTGCTTCCTGGTAGTTGTTTGGCAAGCAGGGGAAATATGCTATGTTAGCTTTTCCTTTGTAGCTAGGGGCAAGCTTAGATTGCTTTTAACCCTGCCAAGGGACACATTGACGCTGGGATAACGAACAAAGAACACTGATCCGTGCATTTGTGTGCATAAAAGAATCTCAAAGAAAACAGCAAAACATTTACAGAGAAGTGTGATCAGCTTCTTTAGTGATATGACTGAATAATAAACAGTACTTGATGAAAAGTGTGTAACAATGAGTGCTGCGATCCTGATGGAGTGTAGTGCGACATTCTACAAAGAACACGTCTGATTCAATCAAGACACCGATACCTGAGTGATTATATGAGTCTGATACAGATACCCAGGTAAGTGTAGTAATTAATGAGACTAGCTAGATCAGCTGCGAAGCCGATGGTTGGTTCATTTGTCTCTGGACTTATTACAATACACTTGGTTATGGGCGGGCTTTATAGCCCAACACACAAGAGTATAGATTCCTGTCAGTATTTGGTTATTAAAATACCGACACAACACCCTCTAGGGGTAATTACACTTATACAACATTTTTTTTCACACAGCCCTTAGGGAGTGCATATAACAGCTTCTCTAGACATCGTCTACAGGGACGGCTGTGTAGGCGAGAGCTGTCTTTCAAGATAAGTCCCATTACAGTCCATTATTTGCTCTTTGACTTAGTTTGTAGCATTTCCCTAAAAGTCACAACATGCATACACACACACACACACACACACGCACACACACACACACACACACACACACACACACACACACACACACACACACACACACACACACACACACACATATATATATATATATATATATATATATATATATATATATATATATATATATATATATATATATACATGTATATGTATATATATATATATATACATATGTGTGTATGTATATATGTCGTGCCGAATAGGCAGAACTTGCGATCTTGGCTTAAATAGCAGCGCTCATCTTGCCATATAGGATAAGTGAAAATTTGTGTATGCAATAATTTCGCCAAAATCATTCTGAACCTAACGAAAAAAATGTATTTCACTGTGTTTGTTTAGTATTAAATTATTGTAAACAAATCTAAAATATATTTAGTTGGGTTAGGCTAAAATAAATTGCTCTTGTTATAATAAGGTTAGGTAAGTTTTCTAAGATTCTTTTGTTGCAAAATTACAATTTTTTACATTAACATTAATGAAAAAAATATATCTTTAAACATATAAGAGAAAATTTTAGAAAGGGCTTAATTTTAAATTAGTTTTTGCTAATTGACCAGTTTTACATATTCGGCATCGCACACACACACACACACACACACACACACACACACACACACACACACACACACACACCAGCAAGGAATACACCAACAAGTGTTGGACGACATACATACAGATGAGGAGGAGGTGAAGAAACTGCTAAGGGACATCGATACCTCAAAGGCAATGGGACCAGACAACATCTCCCAGTGGGTCCTTAGAGAGGGAGCAGATATGTTGTGCGTGCCACTTACCACAATCTTCAACACATCCCTGGAAACTGGGCAACTACCTGAGGTATGGAAGACGGCAAATGTAGTTCCCATTTTTAAAAAATGAGACAGAAAAGAGGCACTAAACTATAGACCTGTGTCATTGACGTGCATAGTATGCAAAATTATGGAGAAGATTATCAGGAGGAGAGTGGTGGAGCACCTGGAACGGAACAGGAGTATAAATGCCAACCAGCACGGATTCACGGAAGGCAAATCCTGTGTCACAAACCTTCTGGAGTTTTATGATAAAATAACAGAAGTAAGACAAGAGAGAGAGGGGTGGGTTGATTGCATCTTCTTGGACTGCAAGAAGGCCTTTGACACAGTTCCTCACAAGAGATTAGTGCAGAAGCTAGAGCATCAGGCGCATATAACAGGAAGGGCACTGCAATGGATCAGAGAATACCTGACAGGGAGGCAACAACGAGTCATGGTACGTAATGATGTATCACAGTGGGCACCTGTGACGAGCGGGGTCCCACAGGGGTCGGTCCTAGGACCAGTGCTATTTTTGGTATATGTGAACGACATGACGGAAGGGTTAGACTCAGAAGTGTCCCTGTTTGCAGATGATGTGAAGTTAATGAGGAGAATTAAATCTGATGAGGACCAGGCAGGACTTCAAAGAGACCTGGACAGACTGGACACCTGGTCCAGCAAATGGCTTCTCGAATTTAATCCTGCCAAATGCAAAGTCATGAAGATGGGGGAGGGGCACAGAAGACCACAGACAGAGTATAGGCTAGGTGGCCAAAGACTGCAAACCTCACTCAAGGAGAAAGATCTTGGGGTGAGTATAACACCGAGCATGTCTCCGGAAGCACACATCAATCAGATAACTGCTGCAGCATATGGGCGCCTGGCAAACCTGAGAACAGCATTCCGATACCTTAGTAAGGAATCATTCAAGACACTGTACACCGTGTATGTCAGGCCCATACTGGAGTATGCAGCATCTGTTTGGAACCCGCACTTGATAAAGCACGTCAAGAAACTAGAGAAAGTACAAAGGTTTGCGACAAGGTTAGTTCCAGAGCTAAGGGGAATGTCCTATGAGGAAAGATTAAGGGAAATCGGCCTGACCACACTGGAGGACAGGAGGGTCAGGGGAGACATGATAACGACATATAAAATACTGCGTGGAATAGACAAGGTGGACAAAGACAGGATGTTCCAGGGAGGGGACACAGAAACAAGAGGCCACAATTGGAAGTTGAAGACACAAATGAGTCAGAGAGATAGTAGGAAGTATTTCTTCAGTCATAGAGTTGTAAGGCAGTGGAATAGCCTAGAAAATGGCGTAGTGGAGGCAGGAACCATACACAGTTTTAAGACGAGGTTTGATAAAGCTCATGGAGCGGGGAGAGAGAGGGCCTAGTAGCAACCGGTGAAGAGGCAGGGCCAGGAGCTAGGACTCGACCCCTGCAACCACAAATAGGTGAGTACAAATAGGTGAGTACACACACACACACACACACACACACTGGACATGTGGTCCAGTAACTGGCTTCTCGAATTCAATCCAGCCAAATGCAAAGTCATGAAGATTGGGGAGGGGCAAAGAAGACCGCAGACAGAGTATAGGCTAGGTGGACAAAGACTACAGACCTCACTCAGGGAGAAAGACCTTGGGGTGACCATAACACCGAGCACATCACCGGAGGCACACATCAACCAAATAACCGCTGCAGCATACGAGCGCCTGGCAAACCTGAAAATAGCGTTCCGATACCTTAATAAGGAATCTTTCAAGACACTGTACACTGTGTATGTTAGGCCCATACTGGAGTATGCAGCACCAGTCTGGAACCCACACCTGGTCAAGCACGTCAAGAAGTTAGAGAAAGTACAAAGGTTTGCAACAAGGCTAGTCCCAGAGCTCAAGGGAATGTCGTACGAGGAAAGGTTAAGGGAAATCGGACTGACGACACTGGAGGACAGAAGGGTCAGGGGAGACATGATAACGACATACAAGATACTGCGGGGAATAGACAAGGTGGACAGAGATAGGATGTTCCAGAGAGGGGACACAGGGACAAGGGGTCACAACTGGAAGCTGAAGACTCAGACGAGTCACAGGGACGTTAGGAAGTATTTCTTCAGTCATAGAGTTGTCAGCAAGTGGAATAGCCTAGCAAGTGAAGTAGTGGAGGCAGGAACCATACATAGTTTTAAGAAGAGGTATGACAAAGCTCAGGAAGCAGAGAGAGAAAGGATCCAGTAGCGATCAGTGAAGAGGCGGGGCCAGGAGCTGAGTCTCGACCCCTGCAACCACAATTAGGTGAGTACAATTAGGTGAGTACATATATATATATATATATATATATATAATATATATATAATATATATATATATATGATATATATATATATATATAATAGTAGTCGATTTTTCCACTGGGGGAGGAACTTCCGGTTGGGCCTTTCCCTGGGCGAGGAACTTCCGGTTTGGGCCTTCCACAGAGCGAGGAACTTCCGGTTGGGCCTTCCACTGAGCGAGGTATCCGGTCTAGGACCAGCAGCTGGAGGGTCACCTTTTCACACCTAGGTGTTACTTCCGGTTTTGACCATGACCTCGCCCTCGAGACTACCTCACCCTTGACCCCCCAACCAAGACCCCCGCCCACGACCCCCCCCCCCCCCCTTCGCGACCCCCCGCCGTCGCGCCGCGCGCCCGCCCGCGCGCCCGCCCGCGCACCCGCCCGCGCGCCCGCCCGCGCGCCCCGCCCCGCCCGCGCGCCCGACCGCGCCCTTCGCGACCCCGCCCGCGCCTTCTGCTGCGCCTTCTGCAGCGTCATCCGGATCGCCCCCACGCCCCCGATTTTTTTCCGATTTTTTTCGAATTTTTTTTGAATTTCATTTTCTTGTGCTCTCCATCTCCTCAGATCAAATTTTTGAGGTTCCCCCTCTCACTTTCACCCCCATCCCAAAATTTCTCGAAATCAAAGTCTCCATCTCCTCGGATCCCCCTCCCACTTTCACCCCCCAACCCCAAAATTTTCTCGATAATACCATGACTCCATCTCCTCGGATCAAGTTTTTTGGATTCCCCCCTATGGGGTTTTCGAAATTCTCCATCTCCTTGGATCAAGGTTTTTTTGGGTACCCCTCCTTTCACCCCCCATCCCCCAAAAATTTCTCAATATCAAAGTCTCCACTTCCTCGGATCCCCCTCCCACTTTCACCCCCATCCCCAAAAATTTCTCGACAATACAATTTTTTGGATTCCCCCCTATGGGGTTTTCGAAAGTCTCCATCTCCTCGGATCAAGTTTTTTGGATCCCCCCTATGGGGTTTTCGAAATTCTCCATCTCCTTGGATCAAGTTTTTTTGGATTCCCCCCTATGGGGTTTTCGAAATTCCTCGGATCAAGTTTTTGGAATCCCCCCCCTCTGGGTATAAGCATTCAAAATAGACTCCTCCTATGGGGGCATGCTTACTACAGGTCTAATGAAGGGTGTTTACTCGGCGGTCAGTGACGTCACGTGTTGACCCAGCACACAGGTTGAATCTTGTCTACCCTTTTACCCACCCTCCCAAACCCTCACACTCCAACCAACACCTCACAATTTTCACTCATAACCCCCAATTTTTCTCGTTTTAACCCTTTTAGTTCATTAAAGTTAATAAGGGGACACATGCATCAGAAAGTCACCACATCGCTTACATCCACTTTCGTTAAATTCACTACTCACAATTTTACATATTACGAAGTTAAATACGCACTTTTACTTTGAACATCTTCAAAACACTCTCATAAATCATTTGAATACTCACAAAAAATACCTTTATACATTTCCAAACAACACTGAAATACTCCAAAAACATCATTCGAACACCCCCAAATCACCTCTGAATACTCCCAGAACACCTTCATAAGTACTCTTGCACATCATTTGAACACCTTCATAAGTACTCTCATAATCATTTGTACACCTTCAAAAAACACCTTTGAATACTCACATAAACACCCTTGAACACCTTCAAAACACCTTCAAAGCACTCTCATAATCATTTGAACACACTCAAAACACCTTTGAATAACCTCAAAACACCTTTGAACACCTTCAAAACACCCTTGAACACCTTCAAAACACCCTTGAACACCTTCAAAAACAACATTTGAACACACTCAAAACACCTTTGAACATTTCCAAAACACTATTTGAGTACTCCCAAATAAGATTTGACATCTCTAATTTATCTGCACTTACACATTTCATTAAATTACAACTCATCCCTCAGTCTCCAGACTAGGCATTTTCTCGTTTTTACCCTTTTAGTTCATTAAAGTTATTAAGGGGACACAATACATCAGAAAAAAAAAGTCACAAAAACTAACTCAAACACTTTACTTTGAACACCCCCAAAAACACTCTTATAATCATTTGAATACTCACATAAACACCCTTGAACACCTTCAAAACACCTTTGAATATCGTTTTTAAACTAATTTCATCACAACCCACTTATATCATCTTTTTTCGGTAACTCTAATTCGACTACACTACCCTCATCAATTACCAAACAAATTTTACTCGTTTTAACTAATGTCATCACTATAACCAAGATTTTCACAAAAAAAAAAAAAACTCTATGACACCTAACACACACGCACACACACACACCCCACAACACCCACAATTTTTCTCGTTTTAACCCTTTTAGTTCATTAAAGTTAATAAGGGGACACAGTACATCAGAAAAAGTCACAAAAACTAACTCAAACACTTTACTCATCTTTTTCGGTATCTCTAATTCGACTACATTACCCACATCCCTCATCAATTACCAATTTATTCACATTTTTTCTCCCTTCTTTTTACTACTAAAATTCTAATAAAATCCTCTCCATACCCATCTCCTTGTATCCACATAAATTAATATTATACTCGCATCAACTACCCAACTATTGCGACATGTTTTCAACACCCCTCCATTCTTTTTCCAATATATCATAACTTTTCAATTCTATAATTTCTTTTCAAAATATTCACACATTACCTTTATATTCAGTAAAATCTCTCCATATTTCTAATTACAACCCTCCCCATACCCCTCTCCATCTCACCAGCATTTCTTCACATCCACTCACCCATCTTCTGACCTCCTCAATTCAGCACTTCTTTTCTGAATCACATTTCATCCACAAATGCATCAATGCAAATCCAAATTAAAACTAAACACTGTAACCTTAAGATATTCTTCACACACACACACACACACATTAGCTACACATTACACATTACCATACCTAACCTAGGCCTGCCTAACCTAACCTACCTAACCTGTTCTAACCTAACCTAACCTGATCCTAACACCCCTTGCTAATCTTATTCTGCTAACAATGCCCTCCCAGCCTAACATAACCTACCTACCTAACATAACCTAACCCTAATTCTTTGGTTCTGGAACCTAACCTAACCTAACCTAACCTGGTTTGCTACCTGGTTCCTAAGTTTACCTTGGCCTAACTTATTCCTGCTTAACTAACATCATTCTTCTAACTTGTCTAACTAGATCTTACGCAACTTGAATTTGGTAACCTAACCTTGTTTGGTCTTGCTTGCTCTAATTTGTTTGTTCCTAACCTGCCTTAACCTAATGGTGCCTAATTTATACCTAACTAGTTTAATTTAATCTAACTTAATTTCTTAACCTAACCTTGAAGGCTGGTTCATTTACATACCTAACCTATTGAATTTGTCATTAACAATTTGCAGTCCTGCCCTACCTCAACTATCTAACCTTGCTATACTGCCCCTAACTAAGCAACCTTAACCTAACCTTTGTCTTAACCTTGGCATTGAACTAGCCTAACCTAACCTACTTTGCTATATATTACTCCTAAGTTTCCTAATTAATTTTATTTGCCTAATGGTTAACTTAACTAGTTCTAGCCTGGCTAACTGTCTTGTTCTATTCTGCCTCTTGTCTTAATTTCCTAATTTGGTAACTAACTTACCTAACATAATCAACCTATCTTATTTCTATCCTTGCCCTAACCTAAGGCCTACCTAACTAACTATCTTATCCTGGTCCAATCTAACCTTGCCTAACATTACTAACCCCTAACCTAACCTGGTCTTATCCTAATTCCAACTTCAACCTAGCCTAACCTAGCAACACTGAAACACTTCAAAACACCATTTGAGTACTCCCAAATACACCACTGAATACGTAAACATCACTGAAGTACACTAAACACCACCAAAATTACCAAAAAATAGCTAATAAATTCAAGACAATACTATTCACCCACAACCCACAACACATGGCAATTTTTTCTACGTGTTTTATCTAATTCATCTTAGTCACAACAGGCCCACACCTCCCATTTTTTTCTCGCTTTAATTTCTTTTAGTTCATTAAAGTTAATAAGGGGACATTTACATCAGAAAAGTCATCAACAACCACTATAACTGTCTTTTCGGTATCTCTAAGATTCGACAACAACTCATCATTCAACACCCAATTATCCCTCACACACATAGACACATTACATTACACACTTACCTAGCCCTTTGGTTCTTAACTTATCCTAACCTAGCCTAACCTAACCTGGTTCTAACCTAGTTTAACCTAATTCTTAACCTGAACCTAACCTTTACTTAACCTTTAACCTAATTTAACCTAACTTAACTTAACCTTGACCTAACTAATCTAACCTTGTTTCCAATTTAACAATTACCTTAATTTGGCCTAACCAATATCTTAACCTAATTTGGCCTAACTATTTCCTGCCTAACTAACCTTAATATATTGTTAACACTTCCAAAAATACATTAAGAGTACTCAGAGTTACTTTGAACGACTCCATTTTTGGATATTTCCAAATTAGTTTTGAAAATCTTTATCGTAAAATCAGACATTATTTTCTTGTTGGTAAAGCACACTCAATGGTAGAAATATTTACTCGATTTCGAATAGAAACACTTTCCTCGCTCTGAGAGACTTTCATTGTAGGTCACCTTCCCCCCCTCTTCACCACTGGGTAAATGTGGTTCACACCCAAGGTAGATTTAAGATAATCATGAACACCTGCGCCAACTCAGGACCATTAGCACAAAAAAAAAAAAACTAACTCATACACTTATGACATGAGACATTACCATATCTAACACACTGACTAACTTTGAACCAACTCTGAACACCACTGATCTTCTTCAAAAAATGTTCTGCACATCATTTGAACACCTTCACAAAAAACACCATCAAACACCTCCGAATACTCCCAAAAAACACTACTGATTACTACCAAATCACCACTGAATACTACCAATCACCGTCAAAATCACCAGAAACTAAGTTTAACATCACCATCTAACATCCTTTTTATAGAAATCCCCTCAAATCACTATAACCAAGAACTCCCTCCCCATTTGACGCATAAAAAAAAAAAAGCATGAACACAAACCTAATACGCAAACACTTAGTACATGATCACCATCAACTGAAAACATATCTTGTACACACACATAATATAAGACAATCACCAACTACAATCACCCATGTTCACTTACCTCAAAATCACTAATATCACAGAAAACAATCATTTTTATAAACATTTCACACACAAAAAAAAAAAAATCATATTTGACAATATCTAAGCGCACTCACCTCACTACCACCAACACACGATGTCTCACCTCACAGGACCGACGAGCTCACCTCCAGTGACGTCACACTCCCATTGTGTTACTTGGTGGTTGGTAACATCAACCTGTTGTACCCTACATTATCTAAGAACACTATATCCAAGACGATTACCAGATTTTATGATCCCCAACACCAAGATCACAGAAAACACACATTTTTTATAATTATTCACACAAAAATCACGATCACCATTTCCATATCATGTTTACCGTCATCTATCAACACTAATCACCAAGATCACCAAAAAATCTAAGATCATGCATCTCAAAACTACTATGATCACTGAAAACACTTATTTTTAAACATTCGCACAAAAATAAGACATACACAAAAATACCACAACACTTCCACCAACATCTATAACATAACATGAGCACTATAACATATCACTATCACAAAAAAAAAAATAATACACAGACACCCACATATTATACATTTCAATTGCAAATTTAAGACATGAGACATACACACCAAATCTAAGACATTCACCTCCAACTAAGACATACACATCACCCCTAAAACTTCCTTCCTTATTCATTCCGTATATCTCCTAGAGACGTTTTAACCCCGACGAATCCATCACGACGTAGGAGCCAGAGGAACCATCACCACTCCAACACCACCTACTACACTCTGGCTCCTACGTCGTGATGGATTCGTCGGGGTTAAAACGTCTCTAGGAGATATACGGAATGAATAAGGAAGGAAGTTTTAGGGGTGATGTGTATGTCTTAGTTGGAGGTGAATGTCTTAGATTTGGTGTGTATGTCTCATGTCTTAAATTTGCAATTGAAATGTATAATATGTGGGTGTCTGTGTATTATTTTTTTTTTTGTGATAGTGATATGTTATAGTGCTCATGTTATGTTATAGATGTTGGTGGAAGTGTTGTGGTATTTTTGTGTATGTCTTATTTTTGTGCGAATGTTTAAAAATAAGTGTTTTCAGTGATCATAGTAGTTTTGAGATGCATGATCTTAGATTTTTTGGTGATCTTGGTGATTAGTGTTGATAGATGACGGTAAACATGATATGGAAATGGTGATCGTGATTTTTGTGTGAATAATTATAAAAAATGTGTGTTTTCTGTGATCTTGGTGTTGGGGATCATAAAATCTGGTAATCGTCTTGGATATAGTGTTCTTAGATAATGTAGGGTACAACAGGTTGATGTTACCAACCACCAAGTAACACAATGGGAGTGTGACGTCACTGGAGGTGAGCTCGTCGGTCCTGTGAGGTGAGACATCGTGTGTTGGTGGTAGTGAGGTGAGTGCGCTTAGATATTGTCAAATATGATTTTTTTTTTTTGTGTGTGTGAAATGTTTATAAAAATGATTGTTTTCTGTGATATTAGTGATTTTGAGGTAAGTGAACATGGGTGATTGTAGTTGGTGATTGTCTTATATTATGTGTGTGTACAAGATATGTTTTCAGTTGATGGTGATCATGTACTAAGTGTTTGCGTATTAGGTTTGTGTTCATGCTTTTTTTTTTTTATGCGTCAAATGGGGAGGGAGTTCTTGGTTATAGTGATTTGAGGGGATTTCTATAAAAAGGATGTTAGATGGTGATGTTAAACTTAGTTTCTGGTGATTTTGACGGTGATTGGTAGTATTCAGTGGTGATTTGGTAGTAATCAGTAGTGTTTTTTGGGAGTATTCGGAGGTGTTTGATGGTGTTTTTTGTGAAGGTGTTCAAATGATGTGCAGAACATTTTTTGAAGAAGATCAGTGGTGTTCAGAGTTGGTTCAAAGTTAGTCAGTGTGTTAGATATGGTAATGTCTCATGTCATAAGTGTATGAGTTAGTTTTTTTTTTTTTTTGTGCTAATGTTGTAAAGTCTGGAGAATGAGGGAGGAGTTTGGGGGGATGAGATGTAATTTAATGAAATGTGTAAGTGTAGATAAATTAGAGCTGTCAAATATTATTTGGGAGTAATCAAAATGATATTTTGGAAGTGCTTCAGTGTTGTTTGGAAATGTTCAAAAGTGTTTATGTGAGTACTCAAATGCTTTATGAGAGTGTTCGAAGTAATCTTGGGGTTGTTCTGTAGTGAGATGATAAAGGTTGTGGATGAGAGATATTGAGAAAAGGGGGTCTCAAATGATGTATGAGAGTGTTTTGAAGGTGTTCAAAGTAAAGTGAGTAGGTTAGGATAAGTTAGGTTAGGTTATTTTAGGTTAGGTTAGGTTAGGTTAGGATAAGTTAGGTTAGGTTAGGATAAGTTAGGTTAGGTTAGGTTAGATTAGATTAGGATAAGTTAGGTTAGGTTCGTTATTTTAGGTTAGGTTAGGTTAGGTTAGAATAAGTTAGGTTAGGTTAGGTTATGATAAGTTAGGTTAGGTTAGCTTAGGATAAGTTAGGTTAGGTTAGGACAGGTTAGGATAGGTTAGGTTAGGTTAGGTTAGGTTCGGTAGGTTAGGTAAGGTTAGGTTAGGTTAAGTTAGGTAGTATTCGAGGTGTTTGATGGAGTTAGGTTAGGTTAGGATAGGTTAGGTTAGGTTAGGATAGAGGTGTTTGATGGAGTTAGGTTGGGTTAGGTTAGGTTAGGATAGAGGTGATTGATGGAGTTAGGTTAGGTTCGGTTAGGTGAGGTTAGGTTAGGTTAGGAATTAGGTTAGGTTAGGTTAGGATAGACAGTTGGTCTGGAAAGAGATGATTTTCTACCTTGGATGTTACCCGCATTTCATGGCGTCTGTCTGTCCTGAGTTGGCGCAGGTGTTCATGATTATCTTAAATCTACCTTGGGTGTGAACCGCATTTACCCAGTGGTGTTGGGGGGGGGAAGGGGTGACCCACAATGAGTCTCTCAGAGCGAGGAAAGTGTTTCTATTCGGAAATCGAGTAAATATTTCTACCATTGAGTGTGTTTACCAACAAGAAAATAATGTTCGATTTTACGATAAAGTTTTCAAAACTAATTTGGAAATATCCAAAAATGGAGTCGTTCAAAGTAATTCTGGAGTACTCTAATGTATTTTTTGGAAGTGTTCCAATATATTTTAGGTTAGGTTAGGGTAGGTTAGGTTAGGTTGGGTTAGGTTAAGATAGGTTAGGTTAGGTAATGGTTAGGCAAGGTTAGATTAGGTTAGGTAAAGGTTAGGTTAGGTTAGGTTAGGTTAAGTTAGGTAAAGGTTAGGTAAAGGTTAGGTTAGGTTAAGTTAGGTTAGGCTAGGTTAGGTTAGGTTAGGTTAGGCTAGGTTAGGATAAGTTAGGTTAGGCTAGGTTAGGGTGTGTGTGTGTGTGTGTCTGTGTGTGTGTGTGGGATGTGGGTGTTGTGGGATGTGGGTGTTGTTGTCGAACTAGAGATACCGAAAAGACGTTATAAGTGGGTTGTTGATGTGACTTTTTCTGATGTAGTGTGTCCCCTTATTAACTTTAATGAACTAAAAGGGTTAAAACGAGAAAAAAATGGGAGGTGTGGGTGTTGTGACTTTCTGATGAAATTAGATAAAACGAGAAAAAATTGTGGGTGTTGTGGGTTGTGGGTGTTGTGGGATGTGGGTGTTGATCTTAGTTTATGGTAATTTTGGTGGTGTTTTGAGTGTATTCAGTGGTGTTTTAGTATTCAGTGGTGTATTTGGGAGTACTCAAATGGTGTTTTTGGAAGTGTTTCAGTGTTGTAGGTTAGGCTAGGTTAGGTTGGATTAGGATAAGATAGGTTAGGTTAGGTTAGGTAATGGTTAGGCAAGGTTAGATTAGGATAAGATAGGTTAGGTTAGGTAAGGTTAGGTTAGGTTGGATTAGGATAAGATAGGTTAGATTATGTTAGGTAAGGTTAGGTTAGGTTAGGTTAGGATAAGTTAGGTAAGGTTAGGATAGGTTAAGTTAGGTTAGGGTAGGTTTGGTTAGGTTAGGTTAGGTTAGGTAAAGTTAGGTTAGGTTAGGCTAGGTTATGTTAGGTAAGGTTAGGTTAGGGTAGGTTCGGTAAGGTTAGGATAGGTTAGGTTAGGTTAAGTTAGGTTAGGGTAGGTTCGGTAAGGTTAGGATAGGTTAGGTTAGGGTAGGTTCGGTAAGGTTAGGCTAGGTTAGGTTAGGGTATGTTCGGTTAGGTTAGGTTAGGTTAAGTTAGGTTAGGTTAGGCTAGGTTAGGTTAGGGTAGGTTAGGTTAGGGTAGGTTAGGTTAGGGTAGGTTAGGTTAGGGTAGGTTAGGTTAGGATAAGTTAGGTAAGGTTAGGTTAGGTTCGGTTAGGTTAAGTTAGGTTATGTTAGGTAAGGTTAGGTTGTGTTAGGTTAGGATAAGTTAGGTTAGGTTAGGCTAGGTTAGGTTAGGTAAGGTTAGGTTAGGTAAGGTTAGGTTAGGTTATGTTAGGTAAGGTTAGGTTATGTTAGGTAAGGTTAGGTTGGGTTAGGTTAGGATAAGTTAGGTAAGGTTAGGATAGGTTAGGTTAGGTTAAGTTAGGTTAGGGTAGGTTAGGTTAGGTAAGGTTAGGTTAGGTAAGGTGTGTGTGTGTGTGTGTGTGTGTGTGTGTGTGTGTGTGTGTGAATATCTTGGTTACAGTGATTTTAGTGGATTTGAGATGCATTTGTGGATGTGAAATGTGATTTTTTTGTGTGTGTGTTCAGAAGAGGTGTGTTGGGAGATGGGTGAGTGGATGTGAAGAAATGCTGGTGAGATGGAGAGGGGTATGGGGAGGGTTGTAATTAGAAATATGGAGAGATTTTACTGAATATAAAGGTAATGTGTGAATATTTTGAAAAGAAATTATAGAATTGAAAAGTTATGATATATTGGAAAAAGAATGGAGGGGTGTTGAAAACATGTCGCAATAGTTGGGTAGTTGATGCGAGTATAATATTAATTTATGTGGATACAAGGAGATGGGTATGGAGAGGATTTTATTAGAATTTTAGTAGTAAAAAGAAGGGAAAAAAAATGTGAATAAATTGGTAATTGATGAGGGATGTGGGTAATGTAGTCGAATTAGAGATACCGAAAAAGATGAGTAAAGTGTTTGAGTTAGTTTTTGTGACTTTTTCTGATGTACTGTGTCCCCTTATTAACTTTAATGAACTAAAAGGATTAAACCGAGAAAAAATTGTGGGTTGTGGATGTTGTGGGGTGTGTGTTAGGTGTCATAGAGTTTTTTTTTTGTGAAAATCTTGGTTACAGTGATGACATTAGTTAAAACGAGTAAAATTTGTTGGTAATTGATGAGGGTAGTGTAGTCGAATTAGAGTTACCGAAAAAAAAGATGATATAAGTGGGTTGTGATGAAATTAGTTTAAAAACGATATTCAAAGGTGTTTTGAAGGTGTTCAAGGGTGTTATGTGAGTATTCAAAGGTGTTTTTTGAAGGTGTACAAATGATTATGAGAGTGTTTTGGGGGGTGTTCAAAG